>NW_026701277.1:0-50616 GCF_030435755.1 Ochotona princeps | reverse complement strand
TAGTTTCATTTCAGTCATAGCCAAAGAACGGGCAATAAGCATAGAGTGTGAAAACTAAGTTTCCTTGAGAGCTGCTTGGAAGCCTGATGGTGTGTGAATTTAGTGAGCCAAATGGAGTTGTTCTCCCACAAGAACCACTTGGCTGATCCTTCTTCAATATGCCCTTCACCAACATGCAGTGTTTCCTTGATTGAATTAGCTCTCACACCAATATTTGCGTCTAGAGCCTTTGCATTGAGGGCTATCTGAAAACGGCTGTGGCGCTGAAGTTGCCTGAGAATGTGGAGTTGGTTGCATGTGAAACCCGCATGTGGAGCATTCGTTTGTGTGGGATGCTCTACCAGGTTCATTCCTAGATAATGCACTCAAAGGGCACTAAGCATAGAGTGTGAAAACTGAGTTTCCTGAGAGCTGCTTGGAAGCCTGATGGTGTGTGAAGTTAGTGAGCCAAATGGAGTTGTTCTCCCACAAGAACCACTCGGCTGATCCTTCTTCAATATGCCCTTCACCAACATGCAGTGTTTCCTTGATTGAATTAGCTCTCACACCAATATTTGCGTCTAGAGCCTTTGCATTGAGGCTATCTGAAAACGGCTGTGGCGCTGAAGTTGCCTGAGAATGTGGAGTTGGTGGCATGTGAAACCCGCATGTGGAGCATTCGTTTGTGTGGGATGCTCTACCAGGTTCATTTCAGTCGTAGCCAAAGAAAGGGCACTAAGCATAGAGTGTGAAAACTAAGTTTCCTTGAGAGCTGCTGGAAGCCTGATGGTGTGTGAAGTTAGTGAGCCAAATGGAGTTGTTCTCCCACAAGAACCACTCGGCTGATCCTTCTTCAATATGCCCTTCACCAACATGCAGTGTTTCCTTGATTGAATTAGCTCTCACACCAATATTTGCGTCTAGAGCCTTTGCATTGAGGGCTATCTGAAAACGGCTGTGGCGCTGAAGTTGCCTGAGATGTGGAGTTGGTGGCATGTGAAACCCGCATGTGGAGCATTCGTTTGTGTTGGATGCTCTACCAGGTTCATTTCAGTCCTAGCGATACAAAGGGCACTAAGCATAGAGTGTGAAAACTGAGTTTCCTTAAGAGCTGCTTGGAAGCCTGATGGTGTGTGAAGTTAGTGAGCCAAATGGAGTTGTTCTCCCACAAGAACCACTCGGCTGATTCTTCTTCATTATGCCCTTCACCAACATGCAGTGTTTCCTTGATTGAATTAGCTCTCACACCAATATTTCCGTCTAGAGCCTTTGCATTGAGGGCTATCTGAAAACGGCTGTGGCGCTGAAGTTGCCTGTGAATGTGGAGTTGGTGGCATGTGAAACCCGCACGTGAGCATTCGTTTGTGTGGGATGCTCTACCAGGTTCATTTCAGTCCTAGCCATACAAAGGGCACTAAGCATAGAGTGTGAAAACTGAGTTTCCTTGAGAGCTGCTTGGAAGCCAGATGGTGTGTGAAGTTAGTGAGCCAAATGGAGTTGTTCTCCCACAAGAACCACTCGGCTGATCCTTCTTCAATATGCCCTTCACCAACATGCAGTTTCCTTGATTGAATTAGCTCTCACACCAATATTTGCGTCTAGAGCCTTTGCTTTGAGGGCTATCTGAAAACGGCTGTGGCGCTGAAGTTGCCTGTGAATGTGGAGTTGGTGGCATGTGAAACCCGCACGTGGAGCATTCGTTTGTGTGGATGCTCTACCAGGTTCATTCCTAGATAATGCACTCAAAGGGCACTAAGCATAGAGTGTGAAAACTGAGTTTCCTTGAGAGCTGCTTGGAAGCCTGATGGTGTGTGAAGTTAGTGAGCCAAATGGAGTTGTTCTCCCACAAGAACCACTCGGCTGATCCTTCTTCAATATGCCCTTCACCAACATGCAGTTTCCTTGATTGAATTAGCTCTCACACCAATATTTGCGTCTAGAGCCTTTGCTTTGAGGGCTATCTGAAAATGGCTGTGGCGCTGAAGTTGCCTGTAAATGTGGAGTTGGTGGCATGTGAAACCCGCACGTGGAGCATTCGTTTGTGTGGGATGCTCTACCAGGTTCATTCCTAGATAATGCACTCAAAGGGCACTATGCATAGAGTGTGAAAACTGAGTTTCCTTGAGAGCTGCTTGGAAGCCTGATGGTGTGTGAAGTTAGTGAGCCAAATGGAGTTGTTCTCCCACAAGAACCACTCGGCTGATCCTTCTTCAATATGCCCTTCACCAACATGCAGTGTTTCCTTGATTGAATTAGCTCTCACACCAATATTTGCGTCTAGAGCCTTTGCATTGAGGGCTATCTGAAAACGGCTGTGGCGCTGAAGTTGCCTGAGAATGTGGAGTTGGTGGCATGTGAAACCCGCATGTGGAGCATTCGTTTGTGTTGGATGCTCTACCCAGGTTCATTTCAGTCCTAGCGATACAAAGGGCACTAAGCATAGAGTGTGAAAACTGAGTTTCCTTGAGAGCTGCTTGGAAGCCTGATGGTGTGTGAAGTTAGTGAGCCAAATGAAGTTGTTCTCCCACAAGAACCACTCGGCTGATTCTTCTTCAATATGCCCTTCACCAACATGCAGTGTTTCCTTGATTGAATTAGCTCTCACACCAATATTTCCGTCTAGAGCCTTTGCATTGAGGGCTATCTGAAAACGGCTGTGGCGCTGAAGTTGCCTGTGAATGTGGAGTTGGTGGCATGTGAAACCCGCACGTGGAGCATTCGTTTGTGTGGGATGCTCTACCAGGTTCATTCAGTCCTAGCCATACAAAGGGCACTATGCATAGAGTGTGAAAACTGAGTTTCCTTGAGAGCTGCTTGGAAGCCTGATGGTGTGTGAAGTTAGTGAGCCAAATGGAGTTGTTCTCCCACAAGAACCACTCGGCTGATCCTTCTTCAATATGCCTTCACCAACATGCAGTGTTTCTTGATTGAATTAGCTCTCACACCAATATTTGCGTCTAGAGCCTTTGCATTGAGGGCTATCTGAAAACGGCTGTGGCGCTGAAGTTGCCTGAGAATGTGGAGTTGGTGCATGTGAAACCCGCATGTGGAGCATTCGTTTGTGTTGGATGCTCTACCAGGTTCATTTCAGTCCTAGCCATACAAAGGGCACTAAGCATAGAGTGTGAAAACTGAGTTTCCTTGAGAGCTGCTTGGAAGCCTGATGGTGTGTGAAGTTAGTGAGCCAAATGAAGTTGTTCTCCACAAGAACCACTCGGCTGATTCTTCTTCAATATGCCCTTCACCAACATGCAGTGTTTCCTTGATTGAATTAGCTCTCACACCATATTTGCGTCTAGAGCCTTTGCATTGAGGGCTATCTGAAAACGGCTGTGGCGCTGAAGTTGCCTGTGAATGTGGAGTTGGTGGCATGTGAAACCCGCACGTGGAGCATTCGTTTGTGTGGGATGCTCTACCAGGTTCATTTCAGTCCTAGCCATACAAAGGGCACTAAGCATAGAGTGTGAAAACTGAGTTTCCTTGAGAGCTGCTTGGAAGCCTGATGGTGTGTGAAGTTAGTGAGCCAAATGGAGTTGTTCTCCCACAAGAACCACTCGGCTGATCCTTCTTCAATATGCCCTTCACCAACATGCAGTTTCCTTGATTGAATTAGCTCTCACACCAATATTTGCGTCTAGAGCCTTTGCTTTGAGGGCTATCTGAAAACGGCTGTGGCGCTGAAGTTGCCTGAGAATGTGGAGTTGTGGCATGTGAAACCCGCACGTGGAGCATTCGTTTGTGTGGGATGCTCTACCAGGTTCATTCCTAGATAATGCACTCAAAGGGCACTAAGCATAGAGTGTGAAAACTGAGTTTCCTTGAGAGCTGCTTGGAAGCCTGATGGTGTGTGAAGTTAGTGAGCCAAATGGAGTTGTTCTCCCACAAGAACCACTCTGCTGATCCTTCTTCAATATGCCCTTCACCAACATGCAGTGTTTCCTTGATTGAATTAGCTCTCACACCAATATTTGCGTCTAGAGCCTTTGCATTGAGGGCTATCTGAAAACGGCTGTGGCGCTGAAGTTGCCTGAGAATGTGGAGTTGGTGGCATATGAAACCCGCATGTGGAGCATTCGTTTGTTGGTTCATTTCAGTCCTAGCCATACAAAAGGCACTAAGCATAGAGTGTGAAAACTGAGTTTCCTTGAGAGCTGCTTGGAAGCCTGATGGTGTGTGAAGTTAGTGAGCCAAATGGAGTTGTTCTCCCACAAGAACCACTCGGCTGATTCTTCTTCAATATGGCCTTCACCAACATGCAGTGTTTCCTTGATTGAATTAGCTCTCACACCAATATTTGCGTCTAGAGCCTTTGCATTGAGGCCTATCTGAAAACGGCTGTGGCGCTGAAGTTGCCTGTGAATGTGGAGTTGGTGGCATGTGAAACCCGCATGTGGAGCATTCGTTTGTGTGGGATGCTCTACCAGGTTCATTTCAGTCCTAGCAATACAAAGGGCACTAAGCATAGAGTGTGAAAACTGAGTTTCCTTGAGAGCTGCTTGGAAGCCTGATGGTGTGTGAAGTTAGTGAGCCAAATGGAGTTGTTCTCCCACAAGAACCACTCGGCTGATCCTTCTTCAATATGCCCTTCACCAACATGCAGTGTTTCCTTGATTGAATTAGCTCTCACACCAATATTTGCGTCTAGAGCCTTTGCATTGAGGGCTATCTGAAAACGGCTGTGGCGCTGAAGTTGCCTGAGAATGTGGAGTTGGTGGCATGTGAAACCCTCATGTGGAGCATTCGTTTGTGTGGGATGCTGACCAAGCTTCATTTCAGTCCTAGGCACACAAAGAGCACTAAGCATAGAGTGTGAAAACTGAGTTTCCTTGAGAGCTGCTTGGAAGCCTGATGGTGTGTGAAGTTAGTGAGCCAAATGGAGTTGTTCTCCCACAAGAACCACTCGGCTGATCCTTCTTCAATATGCCCTTCACCAACATGCAGTTTCCTTGATTGAATTAGCTCTCACACCAATATTTGCGTCTAGAGCCTTTGCTTTGAGGGCTATCTGAAAATGGCTGTGGCGCTGAAGTTGCCTGTAAATGTGGAGTTGGTGGCATGTGAAACCCGCACGTGGAGCATTCGTTTGTGTGGGATGCTCTACCAGGTTCATTCCTAGATAATGCACTCAAAGGGCACTAAGCATAGAGTGTGAAAACTGAGTTTCCTTGAGAGCTGCTTGGAAGCCTGATGGTGTGTGAAGTTAGTGAGCCAAATGGAGTTGTTCTCCCACAAGAACCACTCGGCTGATCCTTCTTCAATATGCCCTTCACCAACATGCAGTGTTTCCTTGATTGAATTAGCTCTCACACCAATATTTGCGTCTAGAGCCTTTGCTTTGAGGGCTATCTGAAAACGGCTGTGGCGCTGAAGTTGCCTGAGAATGTGGAGTTGGTGGCATGTGAAACCCGCATGTGGAGCATTCGTTTGTGTTGGATGCTCTACCAGGTTCATTTCAGTCCTAGCGATACAAAGGGCACTAAGCATAGAGTGTGAAAACTGAGTTTCCTTGAGAGCTGCTTGGAAGCCTGATGGTGTGTGAAGTTAGTGAGCCAAATGGAGTTGTTCTCCCACAAGAACCACTCGGCTGATTCTTCTTCAATATGCCCTTCACCAACATGCTGTGTTTCCTTGATTGAATTAGCTCTCACACCAATATTTCCGTCTAGAGCCTTTGCATTGAGGGCTATCTGAAAACGGCTGTGGCGCTGAAGTTGCCTGTGAATGTGGAGTTGGTGGCATGTGAAACCCGCACGTGGAGCATTCGTTTGTGTGGGATGCTCTACCAGGTTCATTTCAGTCCTAGCCATACAAAGGGCACTAAGCATAGAGTGTGAAAACTGAGTTTCCTTGAGAGCTGCTTGGAAGCCTGATGGTGTGTGAAGTTAGTGAGCCAAATGGAGTTGTTCTCCCACAAGAACCACTCGGCTGATCCTTCTTCAATATGCCCTTCACCAACATGCAGTTTCCTTGATTGAATTAGCTCTCACACCAATATTTGTGTCTAGAGCCTTTGCTTTGAGGGCTATCTGAAAACGGCTGTGGCGCTGAAGTTGCCTGTGAATGTGGAGTTGGTGGCATGTGAAACCCGCACGTGGAGCATTCGTTTGTGTGGGATGCTCTACCAGGTTCATTCCTGGATAATGCACTCAAAGGGCACTAAGCATAGAGTGTGAAAACTGAGTTTCCTTGAGAGCTGCTTGGAAGCCTGATGGTGTGTGAAGTTAGTGAGCCAAATGGAGTTGTTCTCCCACAAGAACCACTCGGCTGATCCTTCTTCAATAGGCCCTTCACCAACATGCAGTGTTTCCTTGATTGAATTAGCTCTCACACCAATATTTGCGTCTAGAGTCTTTGCATTGAGGGCTATCTGAAAACGGCTGTAGTGCGCTGAAGTTGCCTGTGAATGTGGAGTTGGTGGCATGTGAAACTCGCATGTGGAGCATTCGTTTGTGTGGGATGCTCTACCAGGTTCATTCCTAGATAATGCACTCAAAGGGCACTAAGCATAGAGTGTGAAAACTGAGTTTCCTTGAGAGCTGCTTGGAAGCCTGATGGTGTGTGAAGTTAGTGAGCCAAATGGAGTTGTTCTCCCACAAGAACCACTCGGCTGATCCTTCTTCAATAGGCCCTTCACCAACATGCAGTGTTTCCTTGATTGAATTAGCTCTCACACCAATATTTGCGTCTAGAGCCTTTGCATTGAGGGCTATCTGAAAACGGCTGTGGCGCTGAAGTTGCCTGTAAATGTGGAGTTGGTGGCATGTGAAACCCGCATGTGGAGCATTCGTTTGTGTGGAATGCTCTACCAGGTTCATTTCTGTTGTAGCCAAAGAAAGGGCACTAAGCATAGAGTGTGAAAACTGAGTTTCCTTGAGAGCTGCTTGGAAGCCTGATGGTGTGTGAAGTTAGTGAGCCAAATGGAGTTGTTCTCCCACAAGAACCACTCGGCTGATTCTTCTTCAATATGCCCTTCACCAACATGCAGTGTTTCCTTGATTGAATTAGCTCTCACACCAATATTTGCGTCTAGAGCCTTTGCACTGAGGGCTATCTGAAAACGGCTGTGGCGCTGAAGTTGCCTGTGAATGTGGAGTTGGTGGCATGTGAAACCCTCATGTGGAGCATTCGTTTGTGTGGGATGCTCTACGAGGTTCATTTCAGTCCTAGCCATACAAAGGGCACTAAGCATAGAGTGTGAAAACTGAGTTTCCTTGAGAGCTGCTTGGAAGCCTGATGGTGTGTGAAGTTAGTGAGCCAAATGGAGTTGTTCTCCCACAAGAACCACTCGGCTGATCCTTCTTCAATATGCCCTTCACCAACATGCAGTGTTTCCTTGATTGAATTAGCTCTCACACCAATATTTGCGTCTAGAGCCTTTGCATTGAGGGCTATCTGAAAACGGCTGTGGCGCTGAAGTTGCCTGAGAATGTGGAGTTGGTGGCATGTGAAACCCGCATGTGGAGCATTCGTTTGTGTGGGATGCTGCCCAAGCTTCATTTCAGTCCTAGGCATACAAAGAGCACTAAGCATAGAGTGTGAAAACTGAGTTTCCTTGAGAGCTGCTTGGAAGCCTGATGGTGTGTGAAGTTAGTGAGCCAAATGGAGTTGTTCTCCCACAAGAACCACTCGGCTGATCCTTCTTCAATATGCCCTTCACCAACATGCAGTGTTTCCTTGATTGAATTAGCTCTCACACCAATATTTGCGTCTAGAGCCTTTGCACTGAGGGCTATCTGAAAACGGCTGTGGCGCTGAAGTTGCCTGTGAATGTGGAGTTGGTGGCATGTGAAACCCGCATGTGGAGCATTCGTTTGTGTGGGATGCTGCCCAAGCTTCATTTCAGTCCTAGGCATACAAAGAGCACTAAGCATAGAGTGTGAAAACTGAGTTTCCTTGAGAGCTGCTTGGAAGCCTGATGGTGTGTGAAGTTAGTGAGCCAAATGGAGTTGTTCTCCCACAAGAACCACTCGGCTGATCCTTCTTCAATATGCCCTTCACCAACATGCAGTGCTTCCTCGATTGAATTAGCTCTCACACCAATATTTGCGTCTAGAGCCTTTGCATTGAGGGCTATCTGAAAACGGCTGTGGCGCTGAAGTTGCCTGTGGATGTGGAGTTGGTGGCATGTGAAACCCGCATGTGGAGCATTCGTTTGTGTGGGATGCTCTACCAGGTTCATTCCTAGATAATGCACTCAAAGGGCACTAAGCATAGAGTGTGAAAACTGAGTTTCCTTGAGAGCTGCTTGGAAGCCTGATGGTGTGTGAAGTTAGTGAGCCAAATGGAGTTGTTCTCCCACAAGAACCACTCGGCTGATCCTTCTTCAATATGCCCTTCACCAACATGCAGTGTTTCCTTGATTGAATTAGCTCTCACACCAATATTTGCGTCTAGAGCCTTTGCATTGAGGGCTATCTGAAAACGGCTGTGGCGCTGAAGTTGCCTGTGAATGTGGAGTTGGTGGCATGTGAAACCCGCATGTGGGGGAGCATTCGTTTGTGTGGGATGCTGACCAAGCTTCCTTTCAGTCCTAGGCACACAAAGAGCACTAAGCATAGAGTGTGAAAACTGAGTTTCCTTGAGAGCTGCTTGGAAGCCTGATGGTGTGTGAAGTTAGTGAGCCAAATGGAGTTGTTCTCCCACAAGAACCACTCGGCTGATCCTTCTTCAATATGCCCTTCACCAACATGCAGTGTTTCCTTGATTGAATTAGCTCTCACACCAATATTTGCGTCTAGAGCCTTTGCATTGAGGGCTATCTGAAAACGGCTGTGGCGCTGAAGTTGCCTGTGAATGTGGAGTTGGTGGCATGTGAAACCCGCATGTGGAGCATTCGTTTGTGTGGAATGCTCTACCAGGTTCATTTCTGTTGTAGCCAAAGAAAGGGCACTAAGCATAGAGTGTGAAAACTGAGTTTCCTTGAGAGCTGCTTGGAAGCCTGATGGTGTGTGAAGTTAGTGAGCCAAATGGAGTTGTTCTCCCACAAGAACCACTCGGCTGATCCTTCTTCAATATGCCCTTCACCAACATGCAGTGTTTCCTTGATTGAATTAGCTCTCACACCAATATTTGTGTCTAGAGCCTTTGCACTGAGGGCTATCTGAAAACGGCTGTGGCGCTGAAGTTGCCTGTGAATGTGGAGTTGGTGGCATGTGAAACCCTCATGTGGAGCATTCGTTTGTGTGGGATGCTCTACGAGGTTCATTTCAGTCCTAGCCATACAAAGGGCACTAAGCATAGAGTGTGAAAACTGAGTTTCCTTGAGAGCTGCTTGTAAGCCTGATGGTGTGTGAAGTTAGTGAGCCAAATGGAGTTGTTCTCCCACAAGAACCACTCGGCTGATCCTTCTTCAATATGCCCTTCACCAACATGCAGTGTTTCCTTGATTGAATTAGCTCTCACACCAATATTTGCGTCTAGAGCCTTTGCATTGAGGGCTATCTGAAAACGGCTGTGGCGCTGAAGTTGCCTGAGAATGTGGAGTTGGTGGCATGTGAAACCCGCATGTGGAGCATTCGTTTGTGTGGGATGCTGCCCAAGCTTCATTTCAGTCCTAGGCATACAAAGTGCACTAAGCATAGAGTGTGAAAACTGAGTTTCCTTGAGAGCTGCTTGGAAGCCTGATGGTGTGTGAAGTTAGTGAGCCAAATGGAGTTGTTCTCCCACAAGAACCACTCGGCTGATCCTTCTTCAATATGCCCTTCACCAACATGCAGTGCTTCCTTGATTGAATTAGCTCTCACACCAATATTTGCGTCTAGAGCCTTTGCATTGAGGGCTATCTGAAAACGGCTGTGGCGCTGAAGTTGCCTGTGGATGTGGAGTTGGTGGCATGTGAAACCCGCATGTGGAGCATTTGTTTGTGTGGGATGCTCTACCAGGTTCATTCCTAGATAATGCACTCAAAGGGCACTAAGCATAGAGTGTGAAAACTGAGTTTCCTTGAGAGCTGCTTGGAAGCCTGATGGTGTGTGAAGTTAGTGAGCCAAATGGAGTTGTTCTCCCACAAGAACCACTCGGCTGATCCTTCTTCAATATGCCCTTCACCAACATGCAGTGTTTCCTTGATTGAATTAGCTCTCACACCAATATTTGCGTCTAGAGCCTTTGCATTGAGGGCTATCTGAAAACGGCTGTGGCGCTGAAGTTGCCTGAGAATGTGGAGTTGGTGGCATGTGAAACCCGCATGTGGAGCATTCGTTTGTGTGGGATGCTGACCAAGCTTCCTTTCAGTCCTAGGCACACAAAGAGCACTAAGCATAGAGTGTGAAAACTGAGTTTCCTTGAGAGCTGCTTGGAAGCCTGATGGTGTGTGAAGTTAGTGAGCCAAATGGAGTTGTTCTCCCACAAGAACCACTCGGCTGATCCTTCTTCAATATGCCCTTCACCAACATGCAGTGTTTCCTTGATTGAATTAGCTCTCACACCAATATTTGCGTCTAGAGTCTTTGCATTGAGGGCTATCTGAAAACGGCTGTGGCGCTGATGTTGGCTGTGAATGTGGAGTTGGTGGCATGTGAAACTCGCATGTGGAGCATTCGTTTGTGTGGGATGCTCTACCAGGTTCATTCCTAGATAATGCACTCAAAGGGCACTAAGCATAGAGTGTGAAAACTGAGTTTCCTTGAGAGCTGCTTGGAAGCCTGATGGTGTGTGAAGTTAGTGAGCCAAATGGAGTTGTTCTCCCACAAGAACCACTCGGCTGATTCTTCTTCAATATGCCCTTCACCAACATGCAGTGTTTCCTTGATTGAATTAGCTCTCACACCAATATTTGCGTCTAGAGCCTTTGCACTGAGGGCTATCTGAAAACGGCTGTGGCGCTGAAGTTGCCTGTGAATGTGGAGTTGGTGGCATGTGAAACCCTCATGTGGAGCATTCGTTTGTGTGGGATGCTCTACCAGGTTCATTTCAGTCCTAGCCATACAAAGGGCACTAAGCATAGAGTGTGAAAACTGAGTTTCCTTGAGAGCTGCTTGGAAGCCTGATGGTGTGTGAAGTTAGTGAGCCAAATGGAGTTGTTCTCCCACAAGAACCACTCGGCTGATCCTTCTTCAATATGCCCTTCACCAACATGCAGTGCTTCCTCGATTGAATTAGCTCTCACACCAATATTTGCGTCTAGAGCCTTTGCATTGAGGGCTATCTGAAAACGGCTGTGGCGCTGAAGTTGCCTGTAAATGTGGAGTTGGTGGCATGTGAAACCCGCATGTGGAGCATTCGTTTGTGTGGGATCCTCTACCAAGTTCATTCCTAGATAATGCACTCAAAGGGCACTAAGCATAGAGTGTGAAAACTGAGTTTCCTTGAGAGCTGCTTGGAAGCCTGATGGTGTGTGAAGTTAGTGAGCCAAATGGAGTTGTTCTCCCACAAGAACCACTCTGCTGATCCTTCTTCAATATGCCCTTCACCAACATGCAGTGTTTCCTTGATTGAATTAGCTCTCACACCAATATTTGCGTCTAGAGCCTTTGCACTGAGGGCTATCTGAAAACGGCTGTGGCGCTGAAGTTGCCTGTGAATGTGGAGTTGGTGGCATGTGAAACCCTCATGTGGAGCATTCGTTTGTGTGGGATGCTCTACGAGGTTCATTTCAGTCCTAGCCATACAAAGGGCACTAAGCATAGAGTGTGAAAACTGAGTTTCCTTGAGAGCTGCTTGGAAGCCTGATGGTGTGTGAAGTTAGTGAGCCAAATGGAGTTGTTCTCCCACAAGAACCACTCGGCTGATCCTTCTTCAATATGCCCTTCACCAACATGCAGTGTTTCCTTGATTGAATTAGCTCTCACACCAATATTTGCGTCTAGAGCCTTTGCATTGAGGGCTATCTGAAAACGGCTGTGGCGCTGAAGTTGCCTGAGAATGTGGAGTTGGTGGCATGTGAAACCCGCATGTGGAGCATTCGTTTGTGTGGGATGCTGCCCAAGCTTCATTTCAGTCCTAGGCATACAAAGAGCACTAAGCATAGAGTGTGAAAACTGAGTTTCCTTGAGAGCTGCTTGGAAGCCTGATGGTGTGTGAAGTTAGTGAGCCAAATGGAGTTGTTCTCCCACAAGAACCACTCGGCTGATCCTTCTTCAATATGCCCTTCACCAACATGCAGTGTTTCCTTGATTGAATTAGCTCTCACACCAATATTTGCGTCTAGAGCCTTTGCATTGAGGGCTATCTGAAAACGGCTGTGGCGCTGAAGTTGCCTGTGGATGTGGAGTTGGTGGCATGTGAAACCCGCATGTGGAGCATTCGTTTGTGTGGGATGCTCTACCAGGTTCATTCCTAGATAATGCACTCAAAGGGCACTAAGCATAGAGTGTGAAAACTGAGTTTCCTTGAGAGCTGCTTGGAAGCCTGATGGTGTGTGAAGTTAGTGAGCCAAATGGAGTTGTTCTCCCACAAGAACCACTCGGCTGATCCTTCTTCAATATGCCCTTCACCAACATGCAGTGTTTCCTTGATTGAATTAGCTCTCACACCAATATTTGCGTCTAGAGCCTTTGCATTGAGGGCTATCTGAAAACGGCTGTGGCGCTGAAGTTGCCTGAGAATGTGGAGTTGGTGGCATGTGAAACCCGCATGTGGAGCATTCGTTTGTGTGGGATGCTGACCAAGCTTCCTTTCAGTCCTAGGCACACAAAGAGCACTAAGCATAGAGTGTGAAAACTGAGTTTCCTTGAGAGCTGCTTGGAAGCCTGATGGTGTGTGAAGTTAGTGAGCCAAATGGAGTTGTTCTCCCACAAGAACCACTCGGCTGATCCTTCTTCAATATGCCCTTCACCAACATGCAGTGTTTCCTTGATTGAATTAGCTCTCACACCAATATTTGCGTCTAGAGCCTTTGCATTGAGGGCTATCTGAAAACGGCTGTGGCGCTGAAGTTGCCTGTGAATGTGGAGTTGGTGGCATGTGAAACCCGCATGTGGAGCATTCGTTTGTGTGGGATGCTCTACCAGGTTCATTTCAGTTGTAGCCAAAGAAAGGGCACTAAGCATAGATTGTGAAAATTAAGTTTCCTTGAGAGCTGCTTGGAAGCCTGATGGTGTGTGAAATTAGTGAGCCAAATGGAGTTGTTCTCCCACAAGAACCACTCTGCTGATCCTTCTTCAATATGCCCTTCACCAACATGCAGTGTTTCCTTGATTGAATTAGCTCTCACACCAATATTTGCGTCTAGAGCCTTTGCACTGAGGGCTATCTGAAAACGGCTGTGGCGCTGAAGTTGCCTGTGAATGTGGAGTTGGTGGCATGTGAAACCCTCATGTGGAGCATTCGCTTGTGTGGGATGCTCTACGAGGTTCATTTCAGTCCTAGCCATACAAAGGGCACTAAGCATAGAGTGTGAAAACTGAGTTTCCTTGAGAGCTGCTTGGAAGCCTGATGGTGTGTGAAGTTAGTGAGCCAAATGGAGTTGTTCTCCCACAAGAACCACTCGGCTGATCCTTCTTCAATATGCCCTTCACCAACATGCAGTGTTTCCTTGATTGAATTAGCTCTCACACCAATATTTGCGTCTAGAGCCTTTGCATTGAGGGCTATCTGAAAACGGCTGTGGCGCTGAAGTTGCCTGAGAATGTGGAGTTGGTGGCATGTGAAACCCTCATGTGGAGCATTCGTTTGTGTGGGATGCTGTCCAAGCTTCATTTCAGTCCTAGCCATACAAAGAGCACTAAGCATAGAGTGTGAAAACTGAGTTTCCTTGAGAGCTGCTTGGAAGCCTGATGGTGTGTGAAGTTAGTGAGCCAAATGGAGTTGTTCTCCCACAAGAACCACTCGGCTGATCCTTCTTCAATATGCCCTTCACCAACATGCAGTGTTTCCTTGATTGAATTAGCTCTCACACCAATATTTGCGTCTAGAGCCTTTGCATTGAGGGCTATCTGAAAACGGCTGTGGCGCTGAAGTTGCCTGAGAATGTGGAGTTGGTGGCATGTGAAACCCGCATGTGGAGCATTCGTTTATGTGGGATGCTCTCCAAGCTTCATTTCAGTCCTAGGCACTCAAAGGGCACTAAGCATAGAGTGTGAAAACTGAGTTTCCTTGAGAGCTGCTTGGAAGCCTGATGGTGTGTGAATTTAGTGAGCCAAATGGAGTTGTTCTCCCACAAGAACCACTCGGCTGATCCTTCTTCAATATGCCCTTCACCAACATGCAGTGTTTCCTTGATTGAATTAGCTCTCACACCAATATTTGCGTCTAGAGCCTTTGCATTGAGGGCTATCTGAAAACGGCTGTGGCGCTGAAGTTGCCTGTGAATGTGGAGTTGGTGGCATGTGAAACCCGCATGTGGAGCATTCGTTTGTGTGGGATGCTCTACCAGGTTCATTTTAGTCCTAGCCATACAAAGGGCACTAAGCATAGAGTGTGAAAACTGAGTTTCCTTGAGAGCTGCTTGGAAGCCTGATGGTGTGTGAAGTTAGTGAGCCAAATGGAGTTGTTCTCCCACAAGAACCACTCGGCTGATCCTTCTTCAATATGCCCTTCACCAACATGCAGTGTTTCCTTGATTGAATTAGCTCTCACACCAATATTTGCGTCTAGAGCCTTTGCATTGAGGGCTATCTGAAAACGGCTGTGGCGCTGAAGTTGCCTGTGAATGTGGAGTTGGTGGCATGTGAAACCCGCATGTGGAGCATTCGTTTGTGTGGGATGCTCTACCAGGTTCATTTCAGTCCTAGCCATACAAAGGGCACTAAGCATAGAGTGTGAAAACTAAGTTTCCTTGAGAGCTGCTTGGAAGCCTGATGGTGTGTGAAGTTAGTGAGCCAAATGGAGTTGTTCTCCCACAAGAACCACTCGGCTGATCCTTCTTCAATATGCCCTTCACCAACATGCAGTGTTTCCTTGATTGAATTAGCTCTCACACCAATATTTGCGTCTAGAGCCTTTGCATTGAGGGCTATCTGAAAACGGCTGTGGCGCTGAAGTTGCCTGTGAATGTGGAGTTGGTGGCATGTGAAACCCGCTTGTGGAGCATTCTTTTGTGTGGGATGCTGACCAAGCTTCATTTCAGTCCTAGGCACACAAAGAGCACTAAGCATAGAGTGTGAAAACTGAGTTTCCTTGAGAGCTGCTTGGAAGCCTGATGGTGTGTGAAGTTAGTGAGCCAAATGGAGTTGTTCTCCCACAAGAACCACTCGGCTGATCCTTCTTCAATATGCCCTTCACCAACATGCAGTGTTTCCTTGATTGAATTAGCTCTCACACCAATATTTGCGTCTAGAGCCTTTGCATTGAGGGCTATCTGAAAACGGCTGTGGCGCTGAAGTTGCCTGTGAATGTGGAGTTGGTGGCATGTGAAACCCGCATGTGGAGCATTCGTTTATGTGGGATGCTCTCCAAGCTTCATTTCAGTCCTAGCCATACAAAGGGCACTAAGCATCGAGTGTGAAAACTGAGTTTCCTTGAGAGCTGCTTGGAAGCCTGATGGTGTGTGAAGTTAGTGAGCCAAATGGAGTTGTTCTCCCACAAGAACCATTCCGCTGATCCTTCTTCAATATGCCCTTCACCAACATGCAGTGTTTCCTTGATTGAATTAGCTCTCACAACAATATTTGCGTCTGGAGCCTTTGCATTGAGGGCTATCTGAAAACGGCTGTGGCGCTGAAGTTGCCTGTGAATGTGGAGTTGGTGGCATGTGAAACCCGCATGTGGAGCATTCGTTTGTGTGGGATGCTCTACCAGGTTCATTCCTAGATAATGCACTCAAAGGGCACTAAGCATAGAGTGTGAAAACTGAGTTTCCTTGAGAGCTGCTTGGAAGCCTGATGGTGTGTGAAGTTAGTGAGCCAAATGGAGTTGTTCTCCCACAAGAACCACTCGGCTGATGCTTCCTCAGTATGTCCTTCACCAACATGCAGTGTTTCCTTGATTGAATTAGCTCTCACACCAATATTTGCGTCTAGAGCCTTTGCATTGAGGGCTATCTGAAAACGGCTGTGGCGCTGAAGTTGCCTGTGAATGTGGAGTTGGTGGCATGTGAAACCCACATGTGGAGCATTCGTTTGTGTGGGATGCTCTACCAGGTTCATTTCAGTCCTAGCCATACAAAGGGCACTAAGCATAGAGTGTGAAAACTGAGTTTCCTTGAGAGCTGCTTGGAAGCCTGATGGTGTGTGAAGTTAGTGAGCCAAATGGAGTTGTTCTCCCACAAGAACCACTCGGCTGATTCTTCTTCAATATGCCCTTCACCAACATGCAGTGTTTCCTTGATTGAATTAGCTCTCACACCAATATTTGCGTCTAGAACCTTTGCACTGAGGGCTATCTGAAAACGGCTGTGGCGCTGAAGTTGCCTGTGAATGTGGAGTTGGTGGCATGTGAAACCCTCATGTGGAGCATTCGTTTGTGTGGGATGCTCTACGAGGTTCATTTCAGTCCTAGCCATACAAAGGGCACTAAGCATAGAGTGTGAAAACTGAGTTTCCTTGAGAGCTGCTTGGAAGCCTGATGGTGTGTGAAGTTAGTGAGCCAAATGGAGTTGTTCTCCCACAAGAACCACTCGGCTGATCCTTCTTCAATATGCCCTTCACCAACATGCAGTGTTTCCTTGATTGAATTATCTCTCACACCAATATTTGCGTCTAGAGCCTTTGCATTGAGGGCTATCTGAAAACGGCTGTGGCGCTGAAGTTGCCTGTGGATGTGGAGTTGGTGGCATGTGAAACCCGCATGTGGAGCATTCGTTTGTGTGGGATGCTCTACCAGGTTCATTCCTAGATAATGCACTCAAAGGGCACTAAGCATAGAGTGTGAAAACTGAGTTTCCTTGAGAGCTGCTTGGAAGCCTGATGGTGTGTGAAGTTAGTGAGCCAAATGGAGTTGTTCTCCCACAAGAACCAGTCGGGTGATCCTTCTTCAATATGCCCTTCACCAACATGCAGTGTTTCCTTGATTGAATTAGCTCTCACACCAATATTTGCGTCTAGAGCCTTTGCATTGAGGGCTATCTGAAAACGGCTGTGGCGCTGAAGTTGCCTGTGAATGTGGAGTTGGTGGCATGTGAAACCCGCATGTGGAGCATTCGTTTATGTGGGATGCTCTCCAAGCTTCATTTCAGTCCTAGGCACTCAAAGGGCACTAAGCATAGAGTGTGAAAACTGAGTTTCCTTAAGAGCTGCTTGGAAGCCTGATGGTGTGTGAAGTTAGTGAGCCAAATGGAGTTGTTCTCCCACAAGAACCACTCGGCTGATCCTTCTTCAATATGCCCTTCACCAACATGCAGTGTTTCCTTGATTGAATTAGCTCTCACACCAATATTTGCGTCTAGAGCCTTTGCATTGAGGGCTATCTGAAAACGGCTGTGGCGCTGAAGTTGCCTGTGAATGTGGAGTTGGTGGCATGTGAAACCCGCATGTGGAGCATTCGTTTGTGTGGGATGCTCTACCAGGTTCATTTCAGTCCTAGCCATACAAAGGGCACTAAGCATAGAGTGTGAAAACTGAGTTTCCTTGAGAGCTGCTTGAAAGCCTGATGGTGTGTGAAGTTAGTGAGCCAAATGGAGTTGTTCTCCCACAAGAACCACTCGGCTGATCCTTCTTCAATATGCCCTTCACCAACATGCAGTGTTTCCTTGATTGAATTAGCTCTCACACCAATATTTGCGTCTAGAGCCTTTGCATTGAGGGCTATCTGAAAACGGCTGTGGCGCTGAAGTTGCCTGTGAATGTGGAGTTGGTGGCATGTGAAACCCGCATGTGGAGCATTCGTTTGTGTGGGATGCTCTACCAGGTTCATTTCAGTCCTAGCCATACAAAGGGCACTAAGCATAGAGTGTGAAAACTAAGTTTCCTTGAGAGCTGCTTGGAAGCCTGATGGTGTGTGAAGTTAGTGAGCCAAATGGAGTTGTTCTCCCACAAGAACCACTCGGCTGATCCTTCTTCAATATGCCCTTCACCAACATGCAGTGTTTCCTTGATTGAATTAGCTCTCACACCAATATTTGCGTCTAGAGCCTTTGCATTGAGGGCTATCCGAAAACGGCTGTGGCGCTGAAGTTGCCTGTGAATGTGGAGTTGGTGGCATGTGAAACCCGCATGTGGAGCATTCTTTTGTGTGGGATGCTGACCAAGCTTCATTTCAGTCCTAGGCACACAAAGAGCACTAAGCATAGAGTGTGAAAACTGAGTTTCCTTGAGAGCTGCTTGGAAGCCTGATGGTGTGTGAAGTTAGTGAGCCAAATGGAGTTGTTCTCCCACAAGAACCACTCGGCTGATCCTTCTTCAATATGCCCTTCACCAACATGCAGTGTTTCCTTGATTGAATTAGCTCTCACACCAATATTTGCGTCTAGAGCCTTTGCATTGAGGGCTATCTGAAAACGGCTGTGGCGCTGAAGTTGCCTGTGAATCTGGAGTTGGTGGCATGTGAAACCCGCATGTGGAGCATTCGTTTATGTGGGATGCTCTACCAGGTTCATTTCAGTCCTAGCCATACAAAGGGCACTAAGCATAGAGTGTGAAAACTGAGTTTCCTTGAGAGCTGCTTGGAAGCCTGATGGTGTGTGAAGTTAGTGAGCCAAATGGAGTTGTTCTCCCACAAGAACCACTCCGCTGATCCTTCTTCAATATGCCCTTCACCAACATGCAGTGTTTCCTTGATTGAATTAGCTCTCACACCAATATTTGCGTCTAGAGGCTTTGCATTGAGGGCTATCTGAAAACGGCTGTGGCGCTGAAGTTGCCTGTGAATGTGGAGTTGGTGGCATGTGAAACCCGCATGTGGAGCATTCGTTTGTGTGGGATGCTGACCAAGCTTCATTTCAGTCCTAGGCACTCAAAGGGCACTAAGCATAGAGTGTGAAAACTGAGTTTCCTTGAGAGCTGCTTGGAAGCCTGATGGTGTGTGAAGTTAGTGAGCCAAATGGAGTCGTTCTCCCACAAGAACCACTCGGCTGATCCTTCTTCAATATGCCCTTCACCAACATGCAGTGTTTCCTTGATTGAATTAGCTCTCACACCAATATTTGCGTCTAGAGCCTTTGCATTGAGGGCTATCTGAAAACGGCTGTGGCGCTGAAGTTGCCTGTGAATGTGGAGTTGGTGGCATGTGAAACCCACATGTGGAGCATTCGTTTGTGTGGGATGCTCTACCAGGTTCATTTCAGTCCTAGCCATACAAAGGGCACTAAGCATAGAGTGTGAAAACTGAGTTTCCTTGAGAGCTGCTTGGAAGCCTGATGGTGTGTGAAGTTAGTGAGCCAAATGGAGTTGTTCTCCCACAAGAACCACTCGGCTGATTCTTCTTCAATATGCCCTTCACCAACATGCAGTGTTTCCTTGATTGAATTAGCTCTCACACCAATATTTGCGTCTAGAACCTTTGCACTGAGGGCTATCTGAAAACGGCTGTGGCGCTGAAGTTGCCTGTGAATGTGGAGTTGGTGGCATGTGAAACCCTCATGTGGAGCATTCGTTTGTGTGGGATGCTCTACGAGGTTCATTTCAGTCCTAGCCATACAAAGGGCACTAAGCATAGAGTGTGAAAACTGAGTTTCCTTGAGAGCTGCTTGGAAGCCTGATGGTGTGTGAAGTTAGTGAGCCAAATGGAGTTGTTCTCCCACAAGAACCACTCGGCTGATCCTTCTTCAATATGCCCTTCACCAACATGCAGTGTTTCCTTGATTGAATTATCTCTCACACCAATATTTGCGTCTAGAGCCTTTGCATTGAGGGCTATCTGAAAATGGCTGTGGCGCTGAAGTTGCCTGTGGATGTGGAGTTGGTGGCATGTGAAACCCGCATGTGGAGCATTCGTTTGTGTGGGATGCTCTACCAGGTTCATTCCTAGATAATGCACTCAAAGGGCACTAAGCATAGAGTGTGAAAACTGAGTTTCCTTGAGAGCTGCTTGGAAGCCTGATGGTGTGTGAAGTTAGTGAGCCAAATGGAGTTGTTCTCCCACAAGAACCAGTCGGGTGATCCTTCTTCAATATGCCCTTCACCAACATGCAGTGTTTCCTTGATTGAATTAGCTCTCACACCAATATTTGCGTCTAGAGCCTTTGCATTGAGGGCTATCTGAAAACGGCTGTGGCGCTGAAGTTGCCTGTGAATGTGGAGTTGGTGGCATGTGAAACCCGCATGTGGAGCATTCGTTTATGTGGGATGCTCTCCAAGCTTCATTTCAGTCCTAGGCACTCAAAGGGCACTAAGCATAGAGTGTGAAAACTGAGTTTCCTTAAGAGCTGCTTGGAAGCCTGATGGTGTGTGAAGTTAGTGAGCCAAATGGAGTTGTTCTCCCACAAGAACCACTCGGCTGATCCTTCTTCAATATGCCCTTCACCAACATGCAGTGTTTCCTTGATTGAATTAGCTCTCACACCAATATTTGCGTCTAGAGCCTTTGCATTGAGGGCTATCTGAAAACGGCTGTGGCGCTGAAGTTGCCTGTGAATGTGGAGTTGGTGGCATGTGAAACCCGCATGTGGAGCATTCGTTTGTGTGGGATGCTCTACCAGGTTCTTTTCAGTCCTAGCCATACAAAGGGCACTAAGCATAGAGTGTGAAAACTGAGTTCCTTGAGAGCTGCTTGAAAGCCTGATGGTGTGTGAAGTTAGTGAGCCAAATGGAGTTGTTCTCCCACAAGAACCACTCGGCTGATCCTTCTTCAATATGCCCTTCACCAACATGCAGTGTTTCCTTGATTGAATTAGCTCTCACACCAATATTTGCGTCTAGAGCCTTTGCATTGAGGGCTATCTGAAAACGGCTGTGGCGCTGAAGTTGCCTGTGAATGTGGAGTTGGTGGCATGTGAAACCCGCATGTGGAGCATTCGTTTGTGTGGGATGCTCTACCAGGTTCATTTCAGTCCTAGCCATACAAAGGGCACTAAGCATAGAGTGTGAAAACTAAGTTTCCTTGAGAGCTGCTTGGAAGCCTGATGGTGTGTGAAGTTAGTGAGCCAAATGGAGTTGTTCTCCCACAAGAACCACTCGGCTGATCCTTCTTCAATATGCCCTTCACCAACATGCAGTGTTTCCTTGATTGAATTAGCTCTCACACCAATATTTGCGTCTAGAGCCTTTGCATTGAGGGCTATCCGAAAACGGCTGTGGCGCTGAAGTTGCCTGTGAATGTGGAGTTGGTGGCATGTGAAACCCGCATGTGGAGCATTCTTTTGTGTGGGATGCTGACCAAGCTTCATTTCAGTCCTAGGCACACAAAGAGCACTAAGCATAGAGTGTGAAAACTGAGTTTCCTTGAGAGCTGCTTGGAAGCCTGATGGTGTGTGAAGTTAGTGAGCCAAATGGAGTTGTTCTCCCACAAGAACCACTCGGCTGATCCTTCTTCAATATGCCCTTCACCAACATGCAGTGTTTCCTTGATTGAATTAGCTCTCACACCAATATTTGCGTCTAGAGCCTTTGCATTGAGGGCTATCTGAAAACGGCTGTGGCGCTGAAGTTGCCTGTGAATCTGGAGTTGGTGGCATGTGAAACCCGCATGTGGAGCATTCGTTTATGTGGGATGCTCTCCAAGCTTCATTTCAGTCCTAGCCATACAAAGGGCACTAAGCATAGAGTGTGAAAACTGAGTTTCCTTGAGAGCTGCTTGGAAGCCTGATGGTGTGTGAAGTTAGTGAGCCAAATGGAGTTGTTCTCCCACAAGAACCACTCCGCTGATCCTTCTTCAATATGCCCTTCACCAACATGCAGTGTTTCCTTGATTGAATTAGCTCTCACACCAATATTTGCGTCTAGAGCCTTTGCATTGAGGGCTATCTGAAAACGGCTGTGGCGCTGAAGTTGCCTGTGAATGTGGAGTTGGTGGCATGTGAAACCCGCATGTGGAGCATTCGTTTGTGTGGGATGCTGACCAAGCTTCATTTCAGTCCTAGGCACTCAAAGGGCACTAAGCATAGAGTGTGAAAACTGAGTTTCCTTGAGAGCTGCTTGGAAGCCTGATGGTGTGTGAAGTTAGTGAGCCAAATGGAGTCGTTCTCCCACAAGAACCACTCGGCTGATCCTTCTTCAATATGCCCTTCACCAACATGCAGTGTTTCCTTGATTGAATTAGCTCTCACACCAATATTTGCGTCTAGAGCCTTTGCATTGAGGGCTATCTGAAAACGGCTGTGGCGCTGAAGTTGCCTGTGAATGTGGAGTTGGTGGCATGTGAAACCCGCATGTGGAGCATTCGTTTGTGTGGGATGCTCTACCAGGTTCATTTCGGTCCTAGCCATAC
Source organism: Ochotona princeps (assembly GCF_030435755.1). Classification (NCBI taxonomy): domain Eukaryota; kingdom Metazoa; phylum Chordata; class Mammalia; order Lagomorpha; family Ochotonidae; genus Ochotona; species Ochotona princeps. The sequence continues at coordinate 28,458 of NW_026701277.1, read as the reverse complement.
AAAGGGCACTAAGCATAGAGTGTGAAAACTGAGTTTCCTTGAGAGCTGCTTGGAAGCCTGATGGTGTGTGAAGTTAGTGAGCCAAATGGAGTTGTTCTCAAACAAGAACCACTCGGCTGATCCTTCTTCAATATGCCCTTCACCAACATGCAGTGTTTCCTTGATTGAATTAGCTCTCACACCAATATTTGCGTCTAGAGCCTTTGCATTGAGGGCTATCTGAAAACGGCTGTGGCGCTGAAGTTGCCTGAGAATGTGGAGTTGGTGGCATGTGAAACCCGCATGTGGAGCATTCGTTTGTGTGGGATGCTCTACCAGGTTCATTTCAGTCCTAGCCATACAAAGGGCACTAAGCATAGAGTGTGAAAACTGAGTTTCCTTGAGACCTGCTTGGAAGCCTGATGGTGTGTGAAGTTAGTGAGCCAAATGGAGTTGTTCTCCCACAAGAACCACTCGGCTGATTCTTCTTCAATATGCCCTTCACCAACATGCAGTGTTTCCTTGATTGAATTAGCTCTCACACCAATATTTGCGTCTAGAGGCTTTGCATTGAGGGCTATCTGAAAACGCTGTGGCGCTGAAGTTGCCTGTGAATGTGGTGTTGGTGGCATGTGAAACCCGCATGTGGAGCATTCGTTTGTGTGGGATGCTCTACCAGGTTCATTTCAGTCCTAGGCATACAAAGGGCACTAAGCATAGAGTGTGAAAACTGAGTTTCCTTGAGAGCTGCTTGGAAGCCTGATGGTGTGTGAAGTTAGTGAGCCAAATGGAGTTGTTCTCCCACAAGAACCACTCTGCTGATCCTTCTTCAATATGCCCTTCACCAACATGCAGTGTTTCCTTGATTGAATTAGCTCTCACACCAATATTTGCGTCTAGAGCCTTTGCTTTGAGGGCTATCTGAAAACGGCTGTGGCGCTGAAGTTGCCTGTAAATGTGGAGTTGGTGGCATGTGAAACCCGCACGTGGAGCATTCGTTTGTGTGGGATGCTCTACCAGGTTCATTCCTAGATAATGCACTCAAAGGGCACTAAGCATAGAGTGTGAAAACTGAGTTTCCTTGAGAGCTGCTTGGAAGCCTGATGGTGTGTGAAGTTAGTGAGCCAAATGGAGTTGTTCTCCCACAAGAACCACTCGGCTGATCCTTCTTCAATATGCCCTTCACCAACATGCAGTGTTTCCTTGATTGAATTAGCTCTCACACCAATATTTGCGTCTTAGAGCCTTTGCATTGAGGGCTATCTGAAAACGGCTGTGGCGCTGAAGTTGCCTGAGAATGTGGAGTTGGTGGCATGTGAAACCCGCATGTGGAGCATTCGTTTGTGTGGGATGCTCTACCAGGTTCATTTCAGTCCTAGCCATACAAAGGGCACTAAGCATAGAGTGTGAAAACTGAGTTTCCTTGAGAGCTGCTTGGAAGCCTGATGGTGTGTGAAGTTAGTGAGCCAAATGGAGTTGTTCTCCCACAAGAACCATTCGGCTGATCCTTCTTCAATATGCCCTTCACCAACATGCAGTGTTTCCTTGATTGAATTAGCTCTCACACCAATATTTGCGTCTAGAGCCTTTGCATTGAGGGCTATCTGAAAACGGCTCTGGCGCTGAAGTTGCCTGTGAATGTGGAGTGGTGGCATGTGAAACCCTCATGTGGAGCATTCGTTTGTGTGGGATGCTCTACCAGGTTCATTTCAGTCCTAGCCATACAAAGGGCACTAAGCATAGAGTGTGAAAACTGAGTTTTCTTGAGAGCTGCTTGGAAGCCTGATGGTGTGTGAAGTTAGTGAGCCAAATGGAGTTGTTCTCCCACAAGAACCACTCTGCTGATCCTTCTTCAATATGCCCTTCACAAACATGCAGTGTTTCCTTGATTGAATTAGCTCTCACACAATATTTGCGTCTAGAGCCTTTGCATTGAGGGCTATCTGAAAACGGCTCTGGCGCTGAAGTTGCCTGTGAATGTGGAGTTGGTGGCATGTGAAACCCGCATGTGGAGCATTCGTTTATGTGGGATGCTCTCCAAGCTTCATTTCAGTCCTAGGCACTCAAAGGGCACTAAGCATAGAGTGTGAAAACTGAGTTTCCTTGAGAGCTGCTTGGAAGCCTGATGGTGTGTGAAGTTAGTGAGCCAAATGGAGTTGTTCTCCCACAAGAACCACTCGGCTGATCCTTCTTCAATATAGCCCTTCACCAACATGCAGTGTTTCCTTGATTGAATTATCTCTCACACCAATATTTGCGTCTAGAGCCTTTGCATTGAGGGCTATCTGAAAACGGCTGTGGCGCTGAAGTTGCCTGTGGATGTGGAGTTGGTGGCATGTGAAACCCGCATGTGGAGCATTCGTTTGTGTGGGATGCTCTACCAGGTTCATTCCTAGATAATGCACTCAAAGGGCACTAAGCATAGAGTGTGAAACTGAGTTTCCTTGAGAGCTGCTTGAAGCCTGATGGTGTGTGAAGTTAGTGAGCCAAATGGAGTTGTTCTCCCACAAGAACCAGTCGGGTGATCCTTCTTCAATATGCCCTTCACCAACATGCAGTGTTTCCTTGATTGAATTAGCTCTCACACCAATATTTGCGTCTAGAGCCTTTGCATTGAGGGCTATCTGAAAACGGCTGTGGCGCTGAAGTTGCCTGTGAATGTGGAGTTGGTGGCATGTGAAACCCGCATGTGGAGCTTTCGTTTATGTGGGATGCTCTCCAAGCTTCATTTCAGTCCTAGGCACTCAAAGGGCACTAAGCATAGAGTGTGAAAACTGAGTTTCCTTAAGAGCTGCTTGGAAGCCTGATGGTGTGTGAAGTTAGTGAGCCAAATGGAGTTGTTCTCCCACAAGAACCACTCGGCTGATCCTTCTTCAATATGCCCTTCACCAACATGCAGTGTTTCCTTGATTGAATTAGCTCTCACACCAATATTTGCGTCTAGAGCCTTTGCATTGAGGGCTATCTGAAAACGGCTGTGGCGCTGAAGTTGCCTGTGAATGTGGAGTTGGTGGCATGTGAAACCCGCATGTGGAGCATTCGTTTGTGTGGGATGCTCTACCAGGTTCATTTCAGTCCTAGCCATACAAAGGGCACTAAGCATAGAGTGTGAAAACTGAGTTTCCTTGAGAGCTGCTTGAAAGCCTGATGGTGTGTGAAGTTAGTGAGCCAAATGGAGTTGTTCTCCCACAAGAACCACTCGGCTGATCCTTCTTCAATATGCCCTTCACCAACATGCAGTGTTTCCTTGATTGAATTAGCTCTCACACCAATATTTGCGTCTAGAGCCTTTGCATTGAGGGCTATCTGAAAACGGCTGTGGCGCTGAAGTTGCCTGTGAATGTGGAGTTGGTGGCATGTGAAACCCGCATGTGGAGCATTCGTTTGTGTGGGATGCTCTACCAGGTTCATTTCAGTCCTAGCCATACAAAGGGCACTAAGCATAGAGTGTGAAAACTGAGTTTCCTTGAGAGCTGCTTGGAAGCCTGATGGTGTGTGAAGTTAGTGAGCCAAATGGAGTTGTTCTCCCACAAGAACCACTCGGCTGATCCTTCTTCAATATGCCCTTCACCAACATGCAGTGTTTCCTTGATTGAATTAGCTCTCACACCAATATTTGCGTCTAGAGCCTTTGCATTGAGGGCTATCCGAAAACGGCTGTGGCGCTGAAGTTGCCTGTGAATGTGGAGTTGGTGGCATGTGAAACCCGCATGTGGAGCATTCTTTTGTGTGGGATGCTGACCAAGCTTCATTTCAGTCCTAGGCACACAAAGAGCACTAAGCATAGAGTGTGAAAACTGAGTTTCCTTGAGAGCTGCTTGGAAGCCTGATGGTGTGTGAAGTTAGTGAGCCAAATGGAGTTGTTCTCCCACAAGAACCACTCTGCTGATCCTTCTTCAATATGCCCTTCACCAACATGCAGTGTTTCCTTGATTGAATTAGCTCTCACACCAATATTTGCGTCTAGAGCCTTTGCATTGAGGGCTATCTGAAAACGGCTGTGGCGCTGAAGTTGCCTGTGAATCTGGAGTTGGTGGCATGTGAAACCCGCATGTGGAGCATTCGTTTGTGTGGGATGCTGACCAAGCTTCATTTCAGTCCTAGGCACTCAAAGGGCACTAAGCATAGAGTGTGAAAACTGAGTTTCCTTGAGAGCTGCTTGGAAGCCTGATGGTGTGTGAAGTTAGTGAGCCAAATGGAGTCGTTCTCCCACAAGAACCACTCGGCTGATCCTTCTTCAATATGCCCTTCACCAACATGCAGTGTTTCCTTGATTGAATTAGCTCTCACACCAATATTTGCGTCTAGAGCCTTTGCATTGAGGGCTATCTGAAATCGGCTGTGGCGCTGAAGTTGCCTGTGAATGTGGAGTTGGTGGCATGTGAAACCCGCATGTGGAGCATTCGTTTGTGTGGGATGCTCTACCAGGTTCATTTCGGTCCTAGCCATACAAAGGGCACTAAGCATAGAGTGTGAAAACTGAGTTTCCTTGAGAGCTGCTTGGAAGCCTGATGGTGTGTGAAGTTAGTGAGCCAAATGGAGTTGTTCTCAAACAAGAACCACTCGGCTGATCCTTCTTCAATATGCCCTTCACCAACATGCAGTGTTTCCTGATTGAATTAGCTCTCACACCAATATTTGCGTCTAGAGCCTTTGCATTGAGGGCTATCTGAAAACGGCTGTGGCGCTGAAGTTGCCTGAGAATGTGGAGTTGGTGGCATGTGAACCCGCATGTGGAGCATTCGTTTGTGTGGGATGCTCTACCAGGTTCATTTCGGTCCTAGCCATACAAAGGGCACTAAGCATAGAGTGTGAAAACTGAGTTTCCTTGAGAGCTGCTTGGAAGCCTGATGGTGTGTGAAGTTAGTGAGCCAAATGGAGTTGTTCTCAAACAAGAACACTCGGCTGATCCTTCTTCAATATGCCCTTCACCAACATGCAGTGTTTCCTTGATTGAATTAGCTCTCACACCAATATTTGCGTCTAGAGCCTTTGCATTGAGGGCTATCTGAAAACGGCTGTGGCGCTGAAGTTGCCTGTAAATGTGGAGTTGGTGGCATGTGAAACCCGCACGTGGAGCATTCGTTTGTGTGGATGCTCTACCAGGTTCATTCCTAGATAATGCACTCAAAGGGCACTAAGCATAGAGTGTGAAAACTGAGTTTCCTTGAGAGCTGCTTGGAAGCCTGATGGTGTGTGAAGTTAGTGAGCCAAATGGAGTTGTTCTCCCACAAGAACCACTCGGCTGATCCTTCTTCAATATGCCCTTCACCAACATGCAGTGTTTCCTTGATTGAATTAGCTCTCACACTATTATTTGCGTCTAGAGCCTTTGCATTGAGGGCTATCTGAAAACGGCTGTGGCGCTGAAGTTGCCTGAGAATGTGGAGTTGGTGGCATGTGAAACCCGCATGTGGAGCATTCGTTTGTGTGGGATGCTCTACCAGGTTCATTTCAGTCCTAGCCATACAAAGGGCACTAAGCATAGAGTGTGAAAACTGAGTTTCCTTGAGAGCTGCTTGGAAGCCTGATGGTGTGTGAAGTTAGTGAGCCAAATGGAGTTGTTCTCCCACAAGAACCATTCGGCTGATCCTTCTTCAATATGCCCTTCACCAACATGCAGTGTTTCCTTGATTGAATTAGCTCTCACACCAATATTTGCGTCTAGAGCCTTTGCATTGAGGGCTATCTGAAAACGGCTCTGGCGCTGAAGTTGCCTGTGAATGTGGAGTTGGTGGCATGTGAACCCTCATGTGGAGCATTCGTTTGTGTGGATGCTCTACCAGGTTCATTTCAGTCTAGCCATACAAAGGGCACTAAGCATAGAGTGTGAAAACTGAGTTTTCTTGAGAGCTGCTTGAAGCCTGATGGTGTGTGAAGTTAGTGAGCCAAATGGAGTTGTTCTCCCACAAGAACCACTCTGCTGATCCTTCTTCAATATGCCCTTCACAAACATGCAGTGTTTCCTTGATTGAATTAGCTCTCACACCAATATTTGCGTCTAGAGCCTTTGCATTGAGGGCTATCTGAAACCGGCTGTGGCGCTGAAGTTGCCTGTGAATGTGGAGTTGGTGGCATGTGAAACCCGCATGTGGAGCATTCGTTTATGTGGGATGCTCTCCAAGCTTCATTTCAGTCCTAGGCACTCAAAGGGCACTAAGCATAGAGTGTGAAACTGAGTTTCCTTGAGAGCTGCTTGGAAGCCTGATGGTGTGTGAAGTTAGTGAGCCAAATGGAGTTGTTCTCCCACAAGAACCACTCGGCTGATCCTTCTTCAATATGCCTTCACCAACATGCAGTGTTTCCTTGATTGAATTAGCTCTCACACCAATATTTGCGTCTAGAGCCTTTGCATTGAGGGCTACCTGAAAACGGCTGTGGCGCTGAAGTTGCCTGTGAATGTGGAGTTGGTGGCATGTGAAACCCGCATGTGGAGCATTCGTTTGTGTGGGATGCTCTACCAGGTTCATTCCTAGATAATGCACTCAAAGGGCACTAAGCATAGAGTGTGAAAACTGAGTTTCCTTGAGAGCTGCTTGGAAGCCTGATGGTGTGTGAAGTTAGTGAGCCAAATGGAGTTGTTCTCCCACAAGAACCACTCGGCTGATCCTTCTTCAATATGCCCTTCACCAACATGCAGTGTTTCCTTGATTGAATTAGCTCTCACACCAATATTTGCGTCTAGAGCCTTTGCATTGAGGGCTATCTGAAAACGGCTGTGGCGCTGAAGTTGCCTGTGAATGTGGAGTTGGTGGCATGTGAAACCCGCATGTGGAGCATTCGTTTGTGTGGGATGCTCTCAAGCTTCATTTCAGTCCTAGGCACTCAAAGGGCACTAAGCATAGAGTGTGAAAACTGAGTTTCCTTGAGAGCTGCTTGGAAGCCTGATGGTGTGTGAAGTTAGTGAGCCAAATGGAGTTGTTCTCCCACAAGAACCACTCTGCTGATCCTTCTTCAATATGCCCTTCACCAACATGCAGTGTTTCCTTGATTGAATTAGCTCTCACACCAATATTTGCGTCTAGAGCCTTTGCATTGAGGGCTATCTGAAAACGGCTGTGGCGCTGAAGTTGCCTGTGAATGTGGAGTTGGTGGCATGTGAAACCCGCATGTGGAGCATTCGTTTGTGTGGGATGCTCTACCAGGTTCATTTCAGTCCTAGCCATACAAAGGGCACTAAGCATAGAGTGTGAAAACTGAGTTTCCTTGAGAGCTGCTTGGAAGCCTGATGGTGTGTGAAGTTAGTGAGCCAAATGGAGTTGTTCTCCCACAAGAACCACTCTGCTGATCCTTCTTCAATATGCCCTTCACCAACATGCAGTGTTTCCTTGATTGAATTAGCTCTCACACCAATATTTGCGTCTAGAGCCTTTGCATTGAGGGCTATCTGAAAACGGCTGTGGCGCTGAAGTTGCCTGTGAATGTGGAGTTGGTGGCATGTGAAACCCGCATGTGGAGCATTCGTTTGTGTGGGATGCTCTCAAAGCTTCATTTCAGTCCTAGGCACTCAAAGGGCACTAAGCATAGAGTGTGAAAACTGAGTTTCCTTGAGAGCTGCTTGGAAGCCTGATGGTGTGTGAAGTTAGTGAGCCAAATGGAGTTGTTCTCCCACAAGAACCACTCGGCTGATCCTTCTTCAATATGCCCTTCACCAACATGCAGTGTTTCCTTGATTGAATTAGCTCTAACACCAATATTTGCGTCTAGAGCCTTTGCATTGAGGGCTATCTGAAACGGCTGTGGCGCTGAAGTTGCCTGTGAATGTGGAGTTGGTGGCATGTGAAACCCGCATGTGGAGCATTCGTTTGTGTGGGATGCTCTACCAGGTTCATTCCTAGATAATGCACTCAAAGGGCACTAAGCATAGAGTGTGAAAACTGAGTTTCCTTGAGAGCTGCTTGGAAGCCTGATGGTGTGTGAAGTTAGTGAGCCAAATGGAGTTGTTCTCCCACAAGAACCACTCCGCTGATCCTTCTTCAATATGCCCTTCACCAACATGCAGTGTTTCCTTGATTGAATTAGCTCTCACACCAATATTTGCGTCTAGAGCCTTTGCATTGAGGGCTATCTGAAAACGGCTGTGGCGCTGAAGTTGCCTGTGAATGTGGAGTTGGTGGCATGTGAAACCCGCATGTGGAGCATTCGTTTGTGTGGGATGCTGACCAAGCTTCATTTCAGTCCTAGGCACTCAAAGGGCACTAAGCATAGAGTGTGAAAACTGAGTTTCCTTGAGAGCTGCTTGGAAGCCTGATGGTGTGTGAAGTTAGTGAGCCAAATGGAGTTGTTCTCCCACAAGAACCACTCGGCTGATCCTTCTTCAATATGCCCTTCACCAACATGCAGTGTTTCCTTGATTGAATTAGCTCTCACACCAATATTTGCGTCTAGAGCCTTTGCATTGAGGGCTATCTGAAAACGGCTGTGGCGCTGAAGTTGCCTGTGAATGTGGAGTTGGTGGCATGTGAAACCCGCATGTGGAGCATTCGTTTGTGTGGGATGCTCTACCAGGTTCATTTCGTCCTAGCATACAAAGGGCACTAAGCATAGAGTGTGAAAACTGAGTTTCCTTGAGAGCTGCTTGGAAGCCTGATGGTGTGTGAAGTTAGTGAGCCAAATGGAGTTGTTCTCAAACAAGAACCACTCGGCTGATCCTTCTTCAATATGCCCTTCACCAACATGCAGTGTTTCCTTGATTGAATTAGCTCTCACACCAATATTTGCGTCTAGAGCCTTTGCATTGAGGGCTATCTGAAAACGGCTGTGGCGCTGAAGTTGCCTGAGAATGTGGAGTTGGTGGCATGTGAAACCCGCATGTGGAGCATTCGTTTGTGTGGGATGCTCTACCAGGTTCATTTCAGTCCTAGCCATACAAAGGGCACTAAGCATAGAGTGTGAAAACTGAGTTTCCTTGAGAGCTGCTTGGAAGCCTGATGGTGTGTGAAGTTAGTGAGCCAAATGGAGTTGTTCTCCCACAAGAACCACTCGGCTGATTCTTCTTCAATATGCCCTTCACCAACATGCAGTGTTTCCTTGATTGAATTAGCTCTCACACCAATATTTGCGTCTAGAGCCTTTGCATTGAGGGCTATCTGAAAACGGCTGTGGCGCTGAAGTTGCCTGTGAATGTGGTGTTGGTGGCATGTGAAACCCGCATGTGGAGCATTCGTTTGTGTGGGATGCTCTACCAGGTTCATTTCAGTCCTAGGCATACAAAGGGCACTAAGCATAGAGTGTGAAAACTGAGTTTCCTTGAGAGCTGCTTGGAAGCCTGATGGTGTGTGAAGTTAGTGAGCCAAATGGAGTTGTTCTCCCACAAGAACCACTCTGCTGATCCTTCTTCAATATGCCCTTCACCAACATGCAGTGTTTCCTTGATTGAATTAGCTCTCACACCAATATTTGCGTCTAGAGCCTTTGCTTTGAGGGCTATCTGAAAACGGCTGTGGCGCTGAAGTTGCCTGTAAATGTGGAGTTGGTGGCATGTGAAACCCGCACGTGGAGCATTCGTTTGTGTGGGATGCTCTACCAGGTTCATTCCTAGATAATGCACTCAAAGGGCACTAAGCATAGAGTGTGAAAACTGAGTTTCCTTGAGAGCTGCTTGAAGCCTGATGGTGTGTGAAGTTAGTGAGCCAAATGGAGTTGTTCTCCCACAAGAACCACTCGGCTGATCCTTCTTCAATATGCCCTTCACCAACATGCAGTGTTTCCTTGATTGAATTAGCTCTCACACCAATATTTGCGTCTAGAGCCTTTGCATTGAGGGCTATCTGAAAACGGCTGTGGCGCTGAAGTTGCCTGAGAATGTGGAGTTGGTGGCATGTGAAACCCGCATGTGGAGCATTCGTTTGTGTGGGATGCTCTACCAGGTTCATTCAGTCCTAGCCATACAAAGGGCACTAAGCATAGAGTGTGAAAACTGAGTTTCCTTGAGAGCTGCTTGGAAGCCTGATGGTGTGTGAAGTTAGTGAGCCAAATGGAGTTGTTCTCCCACAAGAACCATTCGGCTGATCCTTCTTCAATATGCCCTTCACCAACATGCAGTGTTTCCTTGATTGAATTAGCTCTCACACCAATATTTGCGTCTAGAGCCTTTGCATTGAGGGCTATCTGAAAACGGCTCTGGCGCTGAAGTTGCCTGTGAATGTGGAGTTGGTGGCATGTGAAACCCTCATGTGGAGCATTCGTTTGTGTGGGATGCTCTACCAGGTTCATTTCAGTCCTAGCCATACAAAGGGCACTAAGCATAGAGTGTGAAAACTGAGTTTTCTTGAGAGCTGCTTGGAAGCCTGATGGTGTGTGAAGTTAGTGAGCCAAATGGAGTTGTTCTCCCACAAGAACCACTCTGCTGATCCTTCTTCAATATGCCCTTCACAAACATGCAGTGTTTCCTTGATTGAATTAGCTCTCACACCAATATTTGCGTCTAGAGCCTTTGCATTGAGGGCTATCTGAAACCGGCTGTGGCGCTGAAGTTGCCTGTGAATGTGGAGTTGGTGGCATGTGAAACCCGCATGTGGAGCATTCGTTATGTGGGATGCTCTCCAAGCTTCATTTCAGTCCTAGGCACTCAAAGGGCACTAAGCATAGAGTGTGAAAACTGAGTTTCCTTGAGAGCTGCTTGGAAGCCTGATGGTGTGTGAAGTTAGTGAGCCAAATGGAGTTGTTCTCCCACAAGAACCACTCGGCTGATCCTTCTTCAATATGCCCTTCACCAACATGCAGTGTTTCCTTGATTGAATTAGCTCTCACACCAATATTTGCGTCTAGAGCCTTTGCATTGAGGGCTACCTGAAAACGGCTGTGGCGCTGAAGTTGCCTGTGAATGTGGAGTTGGTGGCATGTGAAACCCGCATGTGGAGCATTCGTTTGTGTGGGATGCTCTACCAGGTTCATTCCTAGATAATGCACTCAAAGGGCACTAAGCATAGAGTGTGAAAACTGAGTTTCCTTGAGAGCTGCTTGGAAGCCTGATGGTGTGTGAAGTTAGTGAGCCAAATGAGTTGTTCTCCCACAAGAACCACTCGGCTGATCCTTCTTCAATATGCCCTTCACCAACATGCAGTGTTTCCTTGATTGAATTAGCTCTCACACCAATATTTGCGTCTAGAGCCTTTGCATTGAGGGCTATCTGAAAACGGCTGTGGCGCTGAAGTTGCCTGAGAATGTGGAGTTGGTGGCATGTGAAACCCGCATGTGGAGCATTCGTTTGTGTGGGATGCTCTACCAGGTTCATTTCAGTCCTAGCCATACAAAGGGCACTAAGCATAGAGTGTGAAAACTGAGTTTCCTTGAGAGCTGCTTGGAAGCCTGATGGTGTGTGAAGTTAGTGAGCCAAATGGAGTTGTTCTCCCACAAGAACCACTCTGCTGATCCTTCTTCAATATGCCCTTCACCAACATGCAGTGTTTCCTTGATTGAATTAGCTCTCACACCAATATTTGCGTCTAGAGCCTTTGCATTGAGGGCTATCTGAAAACGGCTGTGGCGCTGAAGTTGCCTGTGAATGTGGAGTTGGTGGCATGTGAAACCCGCATGTGGAGCATTCGTTTGTGTGGGATGCTCTCAAGCTTCATTTCAGTCCTAGGCACTCAAAGGGCACTAAGCATAGAGTGTGAAAACTGAGTTTCTTGAGAGCTGCTTGGAAGCCTGATGGTGTGTGAAGTTAGTGAGCCAAATGGAGTTGTTCTCCCACAAGAACCACTCGGCTGATCCTTCTTCAATATGCCCTTCACCAACATGCAGTGTTTCCTTGATTGAATTAGCTCTAACACCAATATTTGCGTCTAGAGCCTTTGCATTGAGGGCTATCTGAAAACGGCTGTGGCGCTGAAGTTGCCTGTGAATGTGGAGTTGGTGGCATGTGAAACCCGCATGTGGAGCATTCGTTTGTGTGGGATGCTCTACCAGGTTCATTCCCTAGATAATGCACTCAAAGGGCACTAAGCATAGAGTGTGAAAACTGAGTTTCCTTGAGAGCTGCTTGGAAGCCTGATGGTGTGTGAAGTTAGTGAGCCAAATGGAGTTGTTCTCCCACAAGAACCACTCCGCTGATCCTTCTTCAATATGCCCTTCACCAACATGCAGTGTTTCCTTGATTGAATTAGCTCTCACACCAATATTTGCGTCTAGAACCTTTGCATTGAGGGCTATCTGAAAACGGCTGTGGCGCTGAAGTTGCCTGTGAATGTGGAGTTGGTGGCATGTGAAACCCGCATGTGGAGCATTCGTTTGTGTGGGATGCTGACCAAGCTTCATTTCAGTCTAGGCACTCAAAGGGCACTAAGCATAGAGTGTGAAAACTGAGTTTCCTTGAGAGCTGCTTGGAAGCCTGATGGTGTGTGAAGTTAGTGAGCCAAATGGAGTTGTTCTCCCACAAGAACCACTCGGCTGATCCTTCTTCAATATGCCCTTCACCAACATGCAGTGTTTCCTTGATTGAATTAGCTCTCACACCAATATTTGCGTCTAGAGCCTTTGCATTGAGGGCTATCTGAAAACGGCTGTGGCGCTGAAGTTGCCTGTGAATGTGGAGTTGGTGGCATGTGAAACCCGCATGTGGAGCATTCGTTTGTGTGGGATGCTCTACCAGGTTCATTTCGGTCCTAGCCATACAAAGGGCACTAAGCATAGAGTGTGAAAACTGAGTTTCCTTGAGAGCTGCTTGGAAGCCTGATGGTGTGTGAAGTTAGTGAGCCAAATGGAGTTGTTCTCAAACAAGAACCACTCGGCTGATCCTTCTTCAATATGCCCTTCACCAACATGCAGTGTTTCCTTGATTGAATTAGCTCTCACACCAATATTTGCGTCTAGAGCCTTTGCATTGAGGGCTATCTGAAAACGGCTGTGGCGCTGAAGTTGCCTGAGAATGTGGAGTTGGTGCATGTGAAACCCGCATGTGGAGCATTCGTTTGTGTGGGATGCTCTACCAGGTTCATTTCAGTCCTAGCCATACAAAGGGCACTAAGCATAGAGTGTGAAAAACTGAGTTTCCTTGAGACCTGCTTGGAAGCCTGATGGTGTGTGAAGTTAGTGAGCCAAATGGAGTTGTTCTCCCACAAGAACCACTCGGCTGATTCTTCTTCAATATGCCCTTCACCAACATGCAGTGTTTCCTTGATTGAATTAGCTCTCACACCAATATTTGCGTCTAGAGCCTTTGCATTGAGGGCTATCTGAAAACGGCTGTGGCGCTGAAGTTGCCTGTGAATGTGGTGTTGGTGGCATGTGAAACCCGCATGTGGAGCATTCGTTTGTGTGGGATGCTCTACCAGGTTCATTTCAGTCCTAGGCATACAAAGGGCACTAAGCATAGAGTGTGAAAACTGAGTTTCCTTGAGAGCTGCTTGGAAGCCTGATGGTGTGTGAAGTTAGTGAGCCAAATGGAGTTGTTCTCCCACAAGAACCACTCTGCTGATCCTTCTTCAATATGCCCTTCACCAACATGCAGTTTCCTTGATTGAATTAGCTCTCACACCAATATTTGCGTCTAGAGCCTTTGCTTTGAGGGCTATCTGAAAACGGCTGTGGCGCTGAAGTTGCCTGTAATGTGGAGTTGGTGGCATGTGAAACCCGCACTGTGGAGCATTCGTTTGTGTGGGATGCTCTACCAGGTTCATTCCTAGATAATGCACTCAAAGGGCACTAAGCATAGAGTGTGAAAACTGAGTTTCCTTGAGAGCTGCTTGGAAGCCTGATGGTGTGTGAAGTTAGTGAGCCAAATGGAGTTGTTCTCCCACAAGAACCACTCTGCTGATCCTTCTTCAATATGCCCTTCACAAACATGCAGTGTTTCCTTGATTGAATTAGCTCTCACACCAATATTTGCGTCTAGAGCCTTTGCATTGAGGCCTATCTGAAACCGGCTGTGGCGCTGAAGTTGCCTGTGAATGTGGAGTTGGTGGCATGTGAAACCCGCATGTGGAGCATTCGTTTATGTGGGATGCTCTCCAAGCTTCATTCAGTCCTAGGCACTCAAAGGGCACTAAGCATAGAGTGTGAAAACTGAGTTTCCTTGAGAGCTGCTTGGAAGCCTGATGGTGTGTGAAGTTAGTGAGCCAAATGGAGTTGTTCTCCCACAAGAACCACTCGGCTGATCCTTCTTCAATATGCCCTTCACCAACATGCAGTGTTTCCTTGATTGAATTAGCTCTCACACCAATATTTGCGTCTAGAGCCTTTGCATTGAGGGCTACCTGAAAACGGCTGTGGCGCTGAAGTTGCCTGTGAATGTGGAGTTGGTGGCATGTGAAACCCGCATGTGGAGCATTCGTTTGTGTGGGATGCTCTACCAGTTCATTCCTAGATAATGCACTCAAAGGGCACTAAGCATAGAGTGTGAAAACTGAGTTTCCTTAAGAGCTGCTTGGAAGCCTGATGGTGTGTGAAGTAAGTGAGCCAAATGGCGTTGTTCTCCCACAAGAACCACTCGGCTGATTCTTCTTCAATATGCCCTTCACCAACATGCAGTGTTTCCTTGATTGAATTAGCTCTCACACCAATATTTGCGTCTAGAACCTTTGCATTGAGGGCTATCTGAAAACGGCTGTGGCGCTGAAGTTGCCTGTGAATGTGGAGTTGGTGGCATGTGAAACCCGCATGTGGAGCATTCGTTTGTGTGGGATGCTCTACCAGGTTCATTTCAGTCCTAGCCATACAAAGGGCACTAAGCATAGAGTGTGAAAACTGAGTTTCCTTGAGAGCTGCTTGGAAGCCTGATGGTGTGTGAAGTTAGTGAGCCAAATGGAGTTGTTCTCCCACAAGAACCACTCTGCTGATCCTTCTTCAATATGCCCTTCACCAACATGCAGTGTTTCCTTGATTGAATTAGCTCTCACACCAATATTTGCGTCTAGAGCCTTTGCATTGAGGGCTATCTGAAAACGGCTGTGGCGCTGAAGTTGCCTGTGAATGTGGAGTTGGTGGCATGTGAAACCCGCATGTGGAGCATTCGTTTGTGTGGATGCTCTCAAGCTTCATTTCAGTCCTAGGCACTCAAAGGGCACTAAGCATAGAGTGTGAAAACTGAGTTTCCTTGAGAGCTGCTTGGAAGCCTGATGGTGTGTGACGTTAGTGAGCCAAATGGAGTTGTTCTCCCACAAGAACCACTCGGCTGATCCTTCTTCAATATGCCCTTCACCAACATGCAGTGTTTCCTTGATTGAATTAGCTCTCACACCAATATTTGCGTCTAGAGCCTTTGCATTGAGGGCTATCTGAAACGGCTGTGGCGCTGAAGTTGCCTGTGAATGTGGAGTTGGTGCATGTGAAACCCGCATGTGGAGCATTCGTTTGTGTGGGATGCTCTACCAGGTTCATTCCTAGATAATGCACTCAAGGGCTCTAAGCATAGAGTGTGAAAACTGAGTTTCCTTGAGAGCTGCTTGGAAGCCTGATGGTGTGTGAAGTTAGTGAGCCAAATGGAGTTGTTCTCCCACAAGAACCACTCGGCTGATCCTTCTTCAATATGCCCTTCACCAACATGCAGTGTTTCCTTGATTGAATTAGCTCTAACACCAATATTTGCGTCTAGAGCCTTTGCATTGAGGGCTATCTGAAAACGGCTGTGGCGCTGAAGTTGCCTGTGAATGTGGAGTTGGTGCATGTGAAACCCGCATGTGGAGCATTCGTTTGTGTGGGATGCTCTACCAGGTTCATTCCTAGATAATGCACTCAAAGGGCACTAAGCATAGAGTGTGAAAACTGAGTTTCCTTGAGAGCTGCTTGGAAGCCTGATGGTGTGTGAAGTTAGTGAGCCAAATGGAGTTGTTCTCCCACAAGAACGACTCTGCTGATCCTTCTTCAATATGCCCTTCACCAACATGCAGTGTTTCCTTGATTGAATTAGCTCTCACACCAATATTTGCGTTCTGGAGCCTTTGCATTGAGGGCTATCTGAAAACGGCTGTGGCGCTGAAGTTGCCTGTGAATGTGGAGTTGGTGGCATGTGAAACCCGCATGTGGAGCATTCGTTTGTGTGGGATGCTCTACCAGGTTCATTTCGGTCCTAGCCATACAAAGGGCACTAAGCATAGAGTGTGAAAACTGAGTTTCCTTGAGAGCTGCTTGGAAGCCTGATGGTGTGTGAAGTTAGTGAGCCAAATGGAGTTGTTCTCCCACAAGAACCACTCGGCTGATCCTTCTTCAATATGCCCTTCACAACATGCAGTGTTTCCTTGATTGAATTAGCTCTCACACCAATATTTGCGTCTAGAGCCCTTTGCATTGAGGGCTATCTGAAAACGGCTGTGGCGCTGAAGTTGCCTGTGAATGTGGAGTTGTGGCATGTGAAACCCGCATGTGGAGCATTCGTTTGTGTGGATGCTGACCAAGCTTCATTTCAGTCCTAGGCACACAAAGGGCACTAAGCATAGAGTGTGAAAACTGAGTTTCCTTGAGAGCTGCTTGGAAGCCTGATGGTGTGTGAAGTTAGTGAGCCAAATGGAGTTGTTCTCCACAAGAACCACTCGGCTGATCCTTCCTCAGTATGCCCTTCACCAACATGCAGTGTTTCCTTGATTGAATTAGCTCTCACACCAATATTTGCGTCTAGAGCCTTTGCATTGAGGGCTATCTGAAAACGGCTGTGGCGCTGAAGTTGCCTGAGAATGTGGAGTTGGTGGCATGTGAAACCCGCATGTGGAGCATTCGTTTGTGTGGGATGCTCTACAGGTTCATTTCAGTCCTAGCCATACAAAGGGCACTAAGCATAGAGTGTGAAAACTGAGTTTCCTTGAGAGCTGCTTGGAAGCCTGATGGTGTGTGAAGTAATGAGCCAAATGGAGTTGTTCTCCCACAAGAACCACTCGGCTGATCTTCTTCAATATGCCCTTCACCAACATGCAGTGTTTCCTTGATTGAATTAGCTCTCACACCAATATTTGCGTCTAGAGCCTTTGCATTGAGGGCTATCTGAAAACGGCTGTGGCGCTGAAGTTGCCTGTGAATGTGGAGTTGGTGGCATGTGAAACCCGCAGGTGGAGCATTCGTTTGTGTGGGATGCTCTACCAGGTTCATTCATCCTAGCCTACAAAGGGCACTAAGCATAGAGTGTGAAAACTGAGTTTCCTTGAGAGCTGCTTGGAAGCCTGATGGTGTGTGAAGTTAGTGAGCCAAATGAAGTTGTTCTCCCACAAGACCACTCTGCTGATCCTTCTTCAATATGCCCTTCACCAACATGCAGTGTTTCCTTGATTGAATTAGCTCTCACACCAATATTTGCGTTAGAGCCTTTGCATTGAGGGCTATCTGAAAACGGCTGTGGCGCTGAAGTTGCCTGTGAATGTGGAGTTGGTGGCATGTGAAACCCGCATGTGGAGCATTCGTTTGTGTGGGATGCTCTACCAGGTCATTTCAGTCCTAGCCATACAAAGGGCACTAAGCATAGAGTGTGAAAACTGAGTTTCCTTGAGAGCTGCTTGGAAGCCTGATGGTGTGTGAAGTTAGTGAGCCAAATGGAGTTGTTCTCCCACAAGAACCACCCGGCTGATCCTTCTTCAATATGCCCTTCACCAACATGCAGTGTTTCCTTGATTGAATTAGCTCTCACACCAATATTTGCGTCTAGAGCCTTTGCATTGAGGGCTATCTGAAAACGGCTGTGGCGCTGAGTTGCCTGTGAATCTGGAGTTGGTGGCATGTGAAACCCGCATGTGGAGCATTCGTTTGTGTGGATGTTTACCAGGCTTCATTCAGTGCTAGCACACAAAGAGCACTAAGCATAGAGTGTGAAAACTGAGTTTCCTTGAGAGCTGCTTGGAAGCCTGATGGTGTGTGAAGTTAGTGAGCCAAATGGAGTTGTTCTCCCACAAGAACCACTCGGCTGATCCTTCTTCAATATGCCCTTCACCAACATGCAGTGTTCCTTGATTGAATTAGCTCTCACACCAATATTTGCGTTAGACCCTTTGCATTGAGGGCTATTGAAAACGGCTGTGGCGCTGAAGTTGCCTGTGAATGTGGAGTTGGTGGCATGTGAAACCCGCATGTGGAGCATTCGTTTGTGTGGGATGCTCTACCAGGTTCATTTCAGTCCTAGCATACAAAGGGCACTAAGCATAGAAGTGTGAAAACTGAGTTTCCTTGAGAGCTGCTTGGAAGCCTGATGGTGTGTGAAGTTAGTGAGCCAAATGGAGTTGTTCTCCCACAAGAACCACTCGGCTGATCCTTCTTCAATATGCCTTAACTAACATGCAGTGTTTCCTTGATTGAATTAGCTCTCACACCAATATTTGCGTCTAGAGCCTTTGCATTGAGGGCTATCTGAAAACGGCTGTGGCGCTGAAGTTGCCTGTGAATGTGGAGTTGGTGGCATGTGAAACCCGCATGTGGAGCATTCGTTTGTGTGGGATGCTCTACCAGGTTCATTCCTAGATATGCACTCAAAGGGCACTAAGCATAGAGTGTGAAAACTGAGTTTCCTTGAGAGCTGCTTGGAAGCCTGATCGTGTGTGAAGTTAGTGAGCCAAATGGAGTTGTTCTCCCACAAGAACCACTCGGCTGATCCTTCTTCAATATGCCCTTCACCAACATGCAGTGTTTCCTTGATTGAATTAGCTCTCACACCAATATTTGCGTCTAGAGCCTTTGCATTGAGGGCTATCTGAAAACGGCTGTGGCGCTGAAGTTGCCTGTGAATGTGGAGTTGGTGGCATGTGAAACCCGCATGTGGAGCATTCGTTTGTGTGGGATGCTGACCAAGCCTCATTTCATTCCTAAGCACACAAAGGGCACTAAGCATAGAGTGTGAAAACTGAGTTTCCTTGAGAGCTGCTTGGAAGCCTGATGGTGTGTGAAGTTAGTGAGCCAAATGGAGTTGTTCTCCCACAAGAACCACTCGCTGATCCTTCTTCAATATGCCCTTCACCAACATGCAGTGTTTCCTTGATTGAATTAGCTCTCACACCAATATTTGCGTCTAGAGCCTTTGCATTGAGGGCTATCTGAAAACGGCTGTGGCGCTGAAGTTGCCTGTGAATGTGGAGTTGGTGGCATGTGAAACCCGCATGTGGAGCATTCGTTTGTGTGGATGCTCTACCAGGTTCTTTCCTAGATAATGCACTCAAGGGCACTAAACATAGAGTGTGAAAACTGAGTTTCCTTGAGAGCTGCTTGGAAGCCTGATGGTGTGTGAAGTTAGTGAGCCAAATGGAGTTGTTCTCCCACAAGAAACACTCGGCTGATCCTTCTTCAATATGCCCTTCACCAACATGCAGTGTTTCCTTGATTGAATTAGCTCTCACACCAATATTTGCGTCTAGAGCCTTTGCATTGAGGGCTATCTGAAAACGGCTGTGGCGCTGAAGTTGCCTGTGAATGTGGAGTTGGTGGCATGTGAAACCCGCATGTGGAGCATTCGTTTGTGTGGGATGCTCTACCAGGTTCATTCCTAGATAATGCACTCAAAGGGCACTAAGCATAGAGTGTGAAAACTGAGTTTCCTTGAGAGCTGCTTGGAAGCCTGATGGTGTGTGAAGTTAGTGAGCCAAATGAGTTGTTCTCCCCCAAGAACCACTCGGCTGATCCTTCTTCAATATGCCCTTCACCAACATGCAGTGTTTCCTTGATTGAATTAGCTCTCACACCAATATTTGCGTCTAGAGCCTTTGCATTGAGGGCTATCTGAAAACGGCTGTGGCGCTGAAGTTGCCTGTGAATGTGGAGTTGGTGGCATGTGAAACCCGCATGTGAGCAATCGTTTGTGTGGGATGTTGACCAAGCTTCATTTCAGTCCTAGCCACACAAAGAGGCACTAAGCATAGAGTGTGAAAACTGAGTTTCCTTGAGAGCTGCTTGGAAGCCTGATGGTGTGTGAAGTTAGTGAGCCAAATGGAGTTGTTCTCCCACTAGAACCACTCGGCTGATCCTTCTTCAATATGCCCTTCACCAACATGCAGTGTTTCCTTGATTGAATTAGCTCTCACACAATATTTGCGTTTAGAGCTTTGCATTGAGGGCTATTTGAAACGGCTGTGGTGCTGAAGTTGCCTGTGAATGTGGAGTTGGTGGCATGTGAAACCCGCATGTGGAGCATTCGTTTGTGTGGGATGCTCTACCAGGTTCATTTCAGTCCTAGCCATACAAAGGGCACTAAGCATAGAGTGTGAAAACTGAGTTTCCTTGAGAGCTGCTTGGAAGCCTGATGGTGTGTGAAGTTAGTGAGCCAAATGGAGTTGTTCTCCCACAAGAACCACTCGGCTGATCCTTCTTCAATATGCCCTTCACCAACATGCAGTGTTTCCTTGATTGAATTAGCTCTCACACCAATATTTGCGTCTAGAGCCTTTGCATTGAGGGCTATCTGAAAACGGCTGTGGCGCTGAAGTTGCCTGTGAATGTGGAGTTGGTGGCATGTGAAACCCGCATGTGGAGCATTCGTTTGTGTGGGATGCTCTACCAGGTTCATTCCTAGATAATGCACTCAAGGGGCACTAAACATAGAGTGTGAAAACTGAGTTTCCTTGAGAGCTGCTTGGAAGCCTGATCGTGTGTGAAGTTAGTGAGCCAAATGGAGTTGTTTTCCCACAAGAACCACTCGCTGATCCTTCTTCAATATGCCCTTCACCAACATGCAGTGTTTCCTTGATTGAATTAGCTCTCACACCAATATTTGCGTCTAGAGCCTTTGCATTGAGGGCTATCTGAAAACGGCGGTGGCGCTGAAGTTGCCTGTGAATGTGGAGTTGGTGGCATGTGAAACCCGCATGTGGAGCATTCGTTTGTGTGGGATGCTCTACCAGGTTCATTCCTAGATAATGCACTCAAAGGGCACTAAGCATAGAGTGTGAAAACTGAGTTTCCTTGAGAGCTGCTTGGAAGCCTGATGGTGTGTGAAGTTAGTGAGCCAAATGCAGTTGTTCTCCCACAAGAACACTCGGCTGATCCTTCTTCAATATGCCCTTCACCAACATGCAGTGTTTCCTTGATTGAATTAGCTCTCACACCAATATTTGCGTTTAGAGCCTTTGCATTGAGGGCTATTTGAAAACGGCTGTGGCGCTGAAGTTGCCTGTGAATGTGGAGTTGGTGGCATGTGAAACCCGCATGTGGAGCATTCGTTTGTGTGGGATGCTCTACCAGGTTCATTTCAGTCCTAGCCATACAAAGGGCACTAAGCATAGAGTGTGAAAACTGAGTTTCCTTGAGAGCTGCTTGGAAGCCTGATGGTGTGTGAAGTTAGTGAGCCAAATGGAGTTGTTCTCCCACAAGAACCACTCGGCTGATCCTTCTTCAATATGCCCTTCACCAACATGCAGTGTTTCCTTGATTGAATTAGCTCTCACACCAATATTTGCGTCTGGAGCCTTTGCATTGAGGGCTATCTGAAAACGGCTGTGGCGCTGAAGTTGCCTGTGAATGTGGAGTTGGTGGCATGTGAAACCCGCATGTGGAGCATTCGTTTGTGTGGGATGCTCTACCAGGTTCATTCCTAGATAATGCACTCAAAGGGCACTAAGCATAGAGTGTGAAAACTGAGTTTCCTTGAGAGCTGCTTGGAAGCCTGATGGTGTGTGAAGTTAGTGAGCCAAATGGAGTTGTTCTCCCACAAGAACCACTCGGCTGATCCTTCTTCAATATGCCTTCACCAACATGCAGTGTTTCCTTGATTGAATTAGCTCTCACACCAATATTTGCGTTTAGAGCCTTTGCATTGAGGGCTATTTGAAAACGGCTGTGGCGCTGAAGTTGCCTGTGAATGTGGAGTTGGTGCATGTGAAACCCGCATGTGGAGCATTCGTTTGTGTGGGATGCTCTACCAGGTCATTTCCTAGATAATGCACTAAAGGGCACTAAGCATAGAGTGTGAAAACTGAGTTTCCTTGAGAGCTGCTTGGAAGCCTGATGGTGTGTGAAGTTAGTGAGCCAAAATGGAGTTGTTCTCCCACAAGAACCACTCGGCTGATCCTTCTTCAATATGCCCTTCACCAACATGCAGTGTTTCCTTGATTGAATTAGCTCTCACACCAATATTTGCGTCTAGAGCCTTTGCATTGAGGGCTATCTGAAAACGGCTGTGGCGCTGAAGTTGCCTGTGAATGTGGAGTTGGTGGCATGTGAAACCCGCATGTGGAGCATTCGTTTGTGTGGGATGCTCTACCAGGTTCATTCCTAGATAATGCACTCAAAGGGCACTAAACATAGAGTGTGAAAACTGAGTTTCCTTGAGAGCTGCTTGGAAGCCTGATGGTGTGTGAAGTTAGTGAGCCAAATGGAGTTGTTCTCCCACAAGAACACTCGGCTGATCCTTCTTCAATATGCCCTTCACCAACATGCAGTGTTTCCTTGATTGAATTAGCTCTCACACCAATATTTGCGTCTAGAGCCTTTGCATGAGGGCTATCTGAAAACTGCTGTGGCGCTGAAGTTGCCTGGGAATGTGGAGTTGGTGGCGTGTGAAACCCGCATGTGGAGCATTCGTTTGTGTGGGATGCTCTACCAGGTTCATTCCTAGATAATGCACTCAAAGGGCACTAAGCATAGAGTGTGAAAACTGAGTTTCCTTGAGAGATGCTTGGAAGCTGATGGAGTGTGAAGTTAGTGAGCCAAATGGAGTTGTTCTCCACAAGAACCACTCGGCTGATCCTTCTTCAATATGCCCTTCACCACATGCAGTGTTTCCTTGATTGAATTAGCTCTCACACCAATATTTGCGTCTAGAGCCTTTGCATTGAGGGCTATCTGAAAACGGCTGTGCGCTGAAGTTGCCTGTGAATGTGGAGTTGGTGGCATGTGAAACCCGCATGTGGAGCATTCGTTTGTGTGGGATGCTCTACCAGTTCATTCCTAGATAATGCACTCAAAGGGCACTAAGCATAGAGTGTGAAAACTGAGTTTCCTTGAGAGCTGCTTGGAAGCCTGATGGTGTGTGAAGTTAGTGAGCCAAATGGAGTTGTTCTCCCACAAGAACCACTCGGCTGATCCTTCTTCAATATGCCTTCACCAACATGCAGTGTTTCCTTGATTGAATTAGCTCTCACACCAATATTGCGTCTAGAGCCTTTGCATTGAGGGCTATCTGAAAACGGCTGTGGCGCTGAAGTTGCCTGTGAATGTGGAGTTGGTGGCATGTGAAACCCGCATGTGAGCATTCGTTTGTGTGGGATGCTCTACCAGTGTCATTTCAGTCCTAGCCATACAAAGGGCACTAAGCATAGAGTGTGAAAACTGAGTTTCCTTGAGAGCTGCTTGGAAGCCTGATGGTGTGTGAAGTTAGTGAGCCAAATGGAGTGTTCTCCACAAGAACCACTCGGCTGATCCTTCTTCAATATGCCCTTCACCAACATGCAGTGTTTCCTTGATTGAATTAGCTCTCACACAATATTTGCGTCTAGAGCTTTGCATTGAGGGCTATCTGAAAACGGCTGTGGCGCTGAAGTTGCCTGTGAATGTGGAGTTGGTGGCATGTGAAACCCGCATGTGGAGCATTCGTTTGTGTGGGATGCTCTACCAGGTTCTTTCCTAGATAATGCACTCAAAGGGCACTAAACATAGAGTGTGAAAACTGAGTTTCCTTGAGAGCTGCTTGGAAGCCTGATGGTGTGTGAAGTTAGTGAGCCAAATGGAGTTGTTCTCCCACAAGAACCACTCGGCTGATCCTTCTTCAATATGCCCTTCACCAACATGCAGTGTTTCCTTGATTGAATTAGCTCTCACACCAATATTTGCGTCTAGAGCCTTTGCATTGAGGGCTATCTGAAAAGGCTGTGGCGCTGAAGTTGCCTGTGAATGTGGAGTTGGTGGCATGTGAAACCGCATGTGGAGCATTCGTTTGTGTGGGATGTTGACCAAGCTTCATTTCAGTCCTAGCCACACAAAGAGCACTAAGCATAGAGTGTGAAACTGAGTTTCCTTGAGAGCTGCTTGGAAGCCTGATGGTGTGTGACGTTAGTGAGCCAAATGGAGTTGTTCTCCCACAAGAACCACTCGGCTGATCCTTCTTCAATATGCCCTTCACCAACATGCAGTGTTTCCTTGATTGAATTAGCTCTCACACCAATATTTGCGTCTAGAGCTTTTGCATTGAGGGCTATCTGAAAACGGCTGTGGCGCTGAAGTTGCCTGTGAATGTGGAGTTGGTGGCATGTGAAACCCGCATGTGGAGCATTCGTTTGTGTGGGATGCTCTACCAGGTTCATTCCTAGATAATGCACTCAAAGGGCACTAAGCATAGAGTGTGAAAACTGAGTTTCTTGAGAGCTGCTTGGAAGCCTGATGGTGTGTGAAGTTAGTGAGCCAAATGGAGTTGTTCTCCACTAGAACCACTCGGCTGATCCTTCTTCAATATGCCCTTCACCAACATGCAGTGTTTCCTTGATTGAATTAGCTCTCACACCAATATTTGCGTCTAGAGCCTTTGCATTGAGGGCTATCTGAAAACGGCTGTGGCGCGAAGTTGGCTGTGAATCTGGAGTTGGTGGCATGTGAAACCCGCATGTGGAGCAATCGTTTGTGTGGGATGTTGACCAGCTTCATTTCTGTGCTAGGCACACAAAGAGCACTAAGCATAGAGTGTGAAAACTGAGTTTCCTTGAGAGCTGCTTGGAAGCCTGATGGTGTGTGATGTTAGTGAGCCAAATGGAGTTGTTCTCCCACAAGAACCACTCGGCTGATCCTTCTTCAATATGCCCTTCACCAACATGCAGTGTTTCCTTGATTGAATTACTCTCACACCAATATTTGCGTCTAGAGCCTTTGCATTGAGGGCTATCTGGAAAACGGCTGTGGCGCTGAAGTTGCCTGTGGAATGTGGAGTTGGTGGCATGTGAAACCCGCATGTGGAGCATTCGTTTGTGTGGATGCTCTACCAGGTTCATTCTAGATAATGCACTCAAAGGGCACTAAGCATAGAGTGTGAAAACTGAGTTTCCTTGAGAGCTGCTTGGAAGCCTGATGGTGTGTGAAGTTAGTGAGCCAAATGGAGTTGTTCTCCCACAAGAACCACTCGGCTGATCCTTCTTCAATATGCCCTTCACCAACATGCAGTGTTTCCTTGATTGAATTAGCTCTCACACAATATTTGCGTCTAGAGCCTTTGCATTGAGGGCTATCTGAAAACGGCTGTGGCGCTGAAGTTGCTGTGAATGTGGAGTTGGTGGCATGTGAAACCCGCATGTGGAGCATTCGTTTGTGTGGGATGCTTACCAGGCTTCATTTCTGTGCTAGCACTCAAAGGGCACTAAGCATAGAGTGTGAAACTGAGTTTCCTTGAGAGCTGCTTGGAAGCCTGATGGTGTGTGAAGTTAGTGAGCCAAATGGAGTTGTTCTCCCACAAGAACCACTCGGCTGATCCTTCTTCAATATGCCCTTCACCAACATGCAGTGTTTCCTTGATTGAATTAGCTCTCACACCAATATTTGCGTTTAGAGCCCTTTGCATTGAGGGCTATTGAAAACGGCTGTGGCGCTGAAGTTGCCTGTGAATGTGGAGTTGGTGGCATGTGAACCCGCATGTGGAGCATTCGTTTGTGTGGGGATGCTCTACCAGGTTCATTCAGTCCTATGCCATCAAAGGGCACTAAGCATAGAGTGTGAAAACTGAGTTTCTTGAGAGCTGCTTGAAGCCTGATGGTGTGTGAAGTTAGTGAGCCAAATGGAGTTGTTCTCCCACTAGAACCACTCGGCTGATCTTCTTCAATATGCCCTTCACCAACATGCAGTGTTTCCTTGATTGAATTAGCTCTCACACCAATATTTGCGTTTAGAGCCTTTGCATTGAGGGCTATTGAAAACGGCTGTGGTGCTGAAGTTGCCTGTGAATGTGGAGTTGGTGCATGTGAAACCCGCATGTGGAGCATTCGTTTGTGTGGGATGCTCTACCAGGTCATTTCAGTCCTAGCCATACAAAGGGCACTAAGCATAGAGTGTGAAAACTGAGTTTCCTTGAGAGCTGCTTGGAAGCCTGATGGTGTGTGAAGTTAGTGAGCCAAATGGAGTTGTTCTCCACAAGAACCACTCGGCTGATCCTTCTTCAATATGCCCTTCACCAACATGCAGTGTTTCCTTGATTGAATTAGCTCTCACACCAATATTTGCGTCTAGAGCCTTTGCATTGAGGGCTATCTGAAAACGGCTGTGGCGCTGAAGTTGCCTGTGAATGTGGAGTTGGTGGCATGTGAAACCCGCATGTGGAGCATTCGTTTGTGTGGGATGCTCTACCAGGTCATTCCTAGATAATGCACTCAAGGGCACTAAACATAGAGTGTGAAAACTGAGTTTCCTTGAGAGCTGCTTGGAAGCCTGATCGTGTGTGAAGTTAGTGAGCCAAATGGAGTTGTTCTCCCACAAGAACCACTCGGCTGATCCTTCTTCAATATGCCCTTCACCAACATGCAGTGTTTCCTTGATTGAATTAGCTCTCACACCAATATTTGCGTCTAGAGCCTTTGCATTGAGGGCTATCTGAAAACGGCGGTGGCGCTGAAGTTGCCTGTGAATGTGGAGTTGGTGGCATGTGAAACCCGCATGTGGAGCATTCGTTTGTGTGGGATGCTGACCAGCTCATTCCTAGATAGCACACAAAGGCACTAAGCATAGAGTGTGAAAACTGAGTTTCCTTGAGAGCTGCTTGGAAGCTGATGGTGTGTGAAGTTAGTGAGCCAAATGGAGTTGTTCTCCCACAGAACCACTCGGCTGATCCTTCTTCAATATGCCCTTCACCAACATGCAGTGTTTCCTTGATTGAATTAGCTCTCACACCAATATTTGCGTCTAGAGCCTTTGCATTGAGGGCTATCTGAAAACGGCTGTGGCGCTGAAGTTGCCTGTGAATGTGGAGTTGGTGGCATGTGAAACCCGCATGTGGAGCATTCGTTTGTGTGGGATGCTCTACCAGGTTCATTTCAGTCCTAGCACTCAAAGGGCACTAAGCATAGAGTGTGAAAACTGAGTTTCCTTGAGAGCTGCTTGGAAGCCTGATGGTGTGTGAAGTTAGTGAGCCAAATGGAGTTGTTCTCCACAAGAACCACTCGGCTGATCCTTCTTCAATATGCCCTTCACCAACATGCAGTGTTTCCTTGATTGAATTAGCTCTCACACCAATATTTGCGTCTAGAGCCTTTGCATTGAGGGCTATCTGAAATCGGCTGTGGCGCTGAAGTTGCCTGTGAATGTGGAGTTGGTGGCATGTGAAACCCGCATGTGGAGCATTCGTTTGTGTGGGATGCTCTACCAGGTTCATTCCTAGATAATGCACTCAAAGGGCACTAAGCATAGAGTGTGAAAACTGAGTTTCCTTGAGAGCTGCTTGGAAGCCTGATGGTGTGTGAAGTTAGTGAGCCAAATGGAGTTGTTCTCCCACAAGAACCACTCGGCTGATCCTTCTTCAATATGCCCTTCACCAACATGCAGTGTTTCCTTGATTGAATTAGCTCTCACACCAATATTTGCGTCTAGAGCCTTTGCATTGAGGGCTACTGAAAACGGCTGTGGCGCTGAAGTTGCCTGTGAATGTGGAGTTGGTGGCATGTGAAACCCGCATGTGGAGCATTCGTTGTGTGGGATGCTACCAAGCCTCATTTCATTCCTAGATCACACAAAGGGCACTAAGCATAGAGTGTGAAAACTGAGTTTCCTTGAGAGCTGCTTGGAAGCCTGATGGTGGTGTGAAGTTAGTGAGCCAAATGGAGTTGTTCTCCCACAAGAACCACTCGGCTGATCCTTCTTCAATATGCCCTTCACCAACATGCAGTGTTTCCTTGATTGAATTAGCTCTCACACCAATATTTGCGTCTAGAGCCTTTGCATTGAGGGCTATCTGAAAACGGCTGTGGCGCTGAAGTTGCCTGTGAATGTGGAGTTGGTGGCATGTGAAACCCGCATGTGGAGCATTCGTTTGTGTGGGATGCTCTACCAGGTTCATTCCTAGATAATGCACTCAAGGGCACTAAGCATAGAGTGTGAAAACTGAGTTTCCTTGAGAGCTGCTTGGAAGCCTGATGGTGTGTGAAGTTAGTGAGCCAATGGAGTTGTTCTCCCACAAGAAACACTCGGCTGATCCTTCTTCAATATGCCCTTCACAACATGCAGTGTTTCCTTGATTGAATTAGCTCTCACACCAATATTTGCGTCTAGAGCCTTTGCATTGAGGGCTATCTGAAAACGGCTGTGGCGCTGAAGTTGCCTGTGAATGTGGAGTTGGTGGCATGTGAAACCCGCATGTGGAGCATTCGTTTGTGTGGGATGCTCTACCAGGTTCATTCTCTAGATAATGCACTCAAAGGGCACTAAGCATAGAGTGTGAAAACTGAGTTTCCTTGAGAGCTGCTTGGAAGCTGATGGTGTGTGAAGTTAGTGAGCCAAATGGAGTTGTTCTCCACCAAGAACCACTCGGCTGATCCTTCTTCAATATGCCCTTCACCAACATGCAGTGTTTCCTTGATTGAATTAGCTCTCACACCAATATTTGCGTCTAGAGCCTTTGCTTTGAGGGCTATCTGAAAACGGCTGTGGCGCTGAAGTTGCCTGTGAATGCTGGAGTTGGTA
>NW_026701276.1:0-42291 GCF_030435755.1 Ochotona princeps | reverse complement strand
TGTTGCCTGTGAATGTGGAGTTGGTGGCATGTGAAACCCGCATGTGGAGCATTCGTTTGTGTGGCATGCTCACCAAGATTCATTTCAGTGCAAGGAACTCAAAGGGCACTAAGCATAGAGTGTGAAAAGTGAGTTTCCTTGAGAGCTGCTTGGAAGCCTGATGGTGTGTGAAGTTAGTGAGCCAAATGGAGTTGTTCTCCCACAAGAACCACTCGGCTGATCCTTCTTCAATATGCCCTTCACCAACATGCAGTGTTTCCTTCATTGAATTAGCTCTCACACCAATATTTGCGTCTAGAGCCTTTGCCTTGAGGGCTATCTGAAAACGGCTGTAGCGCTGAAGTTGCCTGTGAATGTGGAGTTGGTGGCATGTGAAACCCGCATGTGGAGCATTCGTTTGTGTCGGATGCTCTACCAGGTTCATTCCTAGATAATGTACTCAAAGGGCACTAAGCATAGAGTGTGAAAAGTGAGTTTCCTTGAGAGCTGCTTGGAAGCCTGATGGTGTGTGAAGTTAGTGAGATAAAATGGAGATGTTCTCCACAAGAACCACTCGGCTAATCATTCTGCAATATGCCCTTCACCAACATGCATTGTTTCCTTGATTGAATTAGCTCTCACACCAATATTTGCGTCTAGAGCCTTTGCATGAGGGCTATCTGAAAACGGCTGTGGCGCTGAACTTGCCTGTGAATGTGGAGTTGGTGGCATGTGAAACCCGCATGTGGAGCATTTGTTTGTGTAGAATGCTGACCAAGGTTCATTTCAGTCCTAGGCACTCAAAGGGCACTAAGCATAGAGTGTGAAAACTGAGTTTCCTTGAGAGCTGCTTGAAGCCTGATGGTGTGTGAAGTTAGTGAGCCAAATGGAGTTGTTCTCCCACAAGAACCACTCGGCTGATCCTTCTTCAATATGCCCTTCACCAACATGCAGTGTTTCCTTGATTGAATTAGCTCTCACACCAATATTTGCGTCTAGAGCCTTTGCATTGAGGGCTATCTGAAAACGGCTGTGGCGCTGAAGTTGCCTGTGAATGTGGAGTTGTTGGCATGTGAAACCCGCATGTGGAGCATTCGTTTGTGTGGGATGCTCTACCAGGTTCATTCCTAGATAATGCACTCAAAGGGCACTAAGCATAGAGTGTGAAAACTGAGTTTCCTTGAGAGCTGCTTGGAAGCCTGATGGTGTGTGAAGTTAGTGAGCCAAAGGGAGTTGTTCTCCCACAAGTACCACTCGGCTGATCCTTCTTCAATATGCCCTTCACCAACATGCAGTGTTTCCTTGATTGAATTAGCTCTCACACCAATATTTGCGTCTAGAGCCTTTGCATTCAGGGCTGTCTGAAAACGGCTGTGGCGCTGAAGTTGCCTGTGAATGTGGAGTTGGTGGCATGTGAAACCCGTATGTGGAGCATTCGTTTGTGTGGCATGCTCCCAAGATTCATTTCAGTGCAAGGCACTCAAAGGGCACTAAGCATAGAGTGTGAAAACTGAGTTTCCTTGAGAGCTGCTTGGAAGCCTGATGGTGTGTGAAGTTAGTGAGCCAAATGGAGTTGTTCTCCCACAAGAAATACTCCGCTGATCCTTCTTCAATATGCCCTTCACCAACATGCAGTGTTTCCTTGATTGAATTAGCTCTCACACCAATATTTGCGTCTAGAGCCTTTGCATTGAGGGCTATCTGAAAACGGCTGTGGCGCTGAAGTTGCCTGTGAATGTGGAGTTGGTGGCATGTGAAACCCGCATGTGGAGCATTCGTTTGTGTGGGATGCTCTACCAGGTTCATTTCAGTCCTAGCCATACAAAGGGCACTAAGCATAGAGTGTGAAAACTGAGTTTCCTTGAGAGCTGCTTGGAAGCCTGATGGTGTGTGAAGTTAGTGAGCCAAATGGAGTTGTTCTCCCACAAGAACCACTCGGCTGATCCTTTTTCAATATGCCCTTCACCAACATGCAGTGTTTCCTTGATTGAATTAGCTCTCACACCAATATTTGCGTCTAGAGCCTTTGCATTGAGGGCTATCTGAAAACGGCTGTGGCGCTGAAGTTGCCTGTGAATGTGGAGTTGGTGGCATGTGAAACCCGCAAGTGGAGCATTCATTTGTGTGGGATGCTCTACCAGGTTCATTCCTAGATAATGCACTCAAAGGGAACTAAGAATAGAGTGTGAAAACTGAGTTTCCTTGAGAGCTGCTTGGAAGCCTGATGGTGTGTGAAGTTAGTGAGCCAAATGGAGTTGTTCTCCCACAAGAACCACTCGACCGATCCTTCTTCAATATGCTCTTCACCAACATGCAGTGTTTCCTTGATTGAATTAGCTCTCACACCAATATTTGCGTCTAGAGCCTTTGCATTGAGGGCTATCTGAAAACGGCTGTGGCGCTGAAGTTGCCTGTGAATGTGAGTTGGTGGCATGTGAAACCCGCAGGTCGAGCATTCGTTTGTGTGGGATGCTCTACCAGGTTCATTCCTAGATAATGCACTCAAAGGGCACTAAGCATAGAGTGTGAAAACTGAGTTTCCTTGAGAGCTGCTTGGAAGCCTGATGGTGTGTGAAGTTAGTGAGCCAAATGGAGTTGTTCTCCCACAAGAACCACTCGGCTGATCCTTCTTCAATATGCCCTTCACCAACATGCAGTGTTTCCTTGATTGAATTAGCTCTCACACCAATATTTGCGTCTAGAGCCTTTGCATTGAGGGCTATCTGAAAACGGCTGTGGCGCTGCAGTTGCCTGTGAATGTGGAGTTGTTGGCATGTGATACCCGCATGTGGAGCATTCGTTTGTGTGGGATGCTCACCAAGCTTCCTTTTAGTCACAGGCACTCAAAGGGCACTAAGCATAGAGTGTGAAACTGAGTTTCTTGAGAGCTGCTTGGAAGCCTGATGGTGTGTGAAGTTAGTGAGCCAAATGGAGTTGTTCTCCCACAAGAACCACTCGGCTGATCCTTCTTCAATATGCCCTTCACAAACATGCAGTGTTTCCTTGATTGAATTAGCTCTCACACCAATATTTGCGTCTAGAGCCTTTGCATTGAGGGCTATCTGAAAACGGCTGTGGCGCTGAAGTTGCCTGTGAATGTGGAGTTGTTGGCATGTGATACCCGCATGTGGAGCATTCGTTTGTGTGGGATGCTCACCAAGCTGCATTTTAGTCCTAGGCCCTCAAAGGGCACTAAACATAGAGTGTGAAAACTGAGTTTCCTTGAGAGCTACTTGGAAGCCTGTTGGTGTGTGAAGTTAGTGAGCCAAATGGAGTTGTTCTACCACAAGAAGCACTCGGCTGATCCTTCTTCAATATGCCCTTCACCAACATGCAGTGTTTCCTTGATTGAATTAGCTCTCACACCAATATTTGCGTCTAGAGCCTTTGCATTGAGGGCTATCTGAAAACGGCTGTGGCGCTGAAGTTGCCTGTGAATGTGGAGTTGGTGGCATGTGAAACCCGCATGTGGAGCATTCGTTTGTGTGGGATGCTCTACCAGGTTCATTCGTAGATAATGCACTCAAAGGGCACTAAGCATAGAGTGTGAAAACTGAGTTTCCTTGAGAGCTGCTTGGAAGCCTGATGGTGTGTGAAGTTAGTGAGCCAAAGGGAGTTGTTCTCCCACAAGAACACTCGGCTGATCCTTCTTCAATATGCCCTTCACCAACATGCAGTGTTTCCTTGATTGAATTAGCTCTCACACCAATATTTGCGTCTAGAGCCTTTGCATTGAGGGCTATCTGAAAACGGCTGTGGCGCTGAAGTTGCCTGTGAATGTGGAGTTGGTGGCATGTGAAACCCGCATGTGGAGCATTCGTTTGTGTGGCATGCTCAAAAAGATTCATTTCAGTCCTAGGCACTCAAAGGGCACTAAGCATAGAGTGTGAAAACTGAGTTTCCTTGAGAGCTGCTTGGAAGCCTGATGGTGTGTGAAGTTAGCGAGCCAAATGGAATTGTTCTCCCACAAGAACCACTCGGCTGATCCTTCTTCAATATGCCCTTCACCAACATGCAGTGTTTCCTTGATTGAATTAGCTCTCACACCAATACTTGCGTCTAGAGTCTTTGCATTGAGGGCTATCTGAAAACGGCTGTGGCGCTGAAGTTGCCTGTGAATGTGGAGTTGGTGGCATGTGAAACCCGCATGTGGAGCATTCGTTTGTGTGGATGCTTACCAGATTCATTCCTAGATAATGCACTCAAAGGGCACTAAGCATAGAGTGTGAAAACTGAGTTTCCTTGAGAGCTGCTTGGAAGCCTGATGGTGTGTGAAGTTAGTGAGCCAAATGGGTTGTTCTCCCACAAGAACCACTCGGCTGATCCTTCTTCAATATGCCTTCACCAACATGCAGTGTTTCCTTGATTGAATTAGCTCTCACACCAATATTTTCTCCTAGAGCCTTTGCATTGAGGGCTATCTGAATATGGCTTTGGCGCTGATGTTGTCTGTGAATGTGGAGTTGGTGGCATGTGAAACCCGCCTGTGGAGCATTGGTTTGCGTGGGATGCTCTACCAGGTTCATTCCTACATAATGCACTCAAAGGGCATTAAGCCTAGAGTGTGAAAACTGAGTTTCCTTGAGAGCTGCTTGGAAGCCTGATGGTGTGTGAAGTTAGTGAGCCAAATGGAGTTGTTCTCCCACAAGAACCACTCAGCTGATTCTTCTTCAATATGCCCTTCACCAACATGCAGTGTTTCCTTGATTGAATTAGCTCTCACACCAATATTTGGGCCTGGAGTCTTTGCATTGAGGGCTACCTGAAAACGGCTTTGGCGTTGAAGTTGTCTGTGAATGTGGAGTTGGTGGCATGTGAAACCCGCCTGTGGAGCATTGGTTTGTGTGATAAGTTCACCAAGCTTCATTTCAGTCCTAGGCACTCAAAGGGCATTAAGCCTAGAGTGTGAAAACTGAGTTTCCTTGAGAGCTGCATGGAAGCCTGATGGTGTGTGAAGTTAGTGAGCCAAATGGAGTTGTTGTCCCACAAGAACCACTCGGCTGATTCTTCTTCAATATGCGCTTCACTAACATGCAGTGTTTCCTTGATTGAATTAGCTCTCACACCAATATTTGCGCCTAGAGCCTTTGCATTGAGGGCTATCTGAAAATGGCTTTGGCGCTGAAGTTGTCTGTGAATGTGGAGTTGGTGGCATGTGAAACCCGCCTGTGGAGCATTGGTTTGTGTGGGATGCTCTACCAGGTTCATTCCTAGATAATGCACTCAAAGGGCATTAAGCTAGAGTGTGAAAACTGAGTTTCCTTGAGAGCTGCATGGAAGCCTGATGGTGTGTGAAGTTAGTGAGCCAAAATGGGGTTGTTCTCCCACAAGAACCACTCGGCTGATTCTTCTTCAATATGCGCTTCACCAACATGCAGTGTTTCCTTGATTGAATTAGCTCTCACACCAATATTTGCGCCTAGAGCCTTTGTATTGAGAGCTATCTGAAAACGGCTTTGGCGCTGAAGTTGTCTGTGAATGTGGAGTTGGTGGCATGTGAAACCCGCCTGTGGAGCATTGGTTTGTGTGGGATGCTCACCAAGCAGCATTTCATTCCTAGGCACTCAAAGGGCATTAAGCCTAGAGTGTGAAAACTGAGTTTCCTTGAGAGCTGCTTGGAAGCCTGATGGTGTGTGAAGTTAGTGAGCCAAATGGAGTTGTTCTCCCACAAGAACCACTCGGCTGATTCTTCTTCAATATGCGCTTCACCAACATGCAGTGTTTCCTTGATTGAATTAGCTCTCACACCAATATTTGGGCCTGGAGCCTTTGCATTGAGAGCTATCTGAAAATGGCTTTGGCGCTGAAGTTGTCTGTGAATGTGGAGTTGGTGGCATGTGAAACCCGCATGTGGAGCATTGGTTTGTGTGGGATGCTCTACCAGGTTCATTCCTACATAATGCACTCAAAGGGCATTAAGCCTAGAGTGTGAAAACTGAGTTTCCTTGAGAGCTGCTTGGAAGCCTGATGGTGTGTGAAGTTAGTGAGCCAAATGGAGTTGTTCTCCCACAAGAACCACTCGGCTGATTCTTCTTCAATATGCGCTTCACCAACATGCAGTGTTTCCTTGATTGAATTAGCTCTCACACCAATATTTGCGCCTAGAGCCTTTGCATTGAGGGCTATCTGAAAATGGCTTTGGCGCTGAAGTTGTCTGTGAATGTGGAGTTGGTGGCATGTGAAACCCGCATGTGGAGCATTGGCTTGTGTGGGATGCTCTACCAGGTGCATTTCATTCCTAGACACTCGAAGGGCATTAAGCCTAGAGTGTGAAAACTGAGTTTCCTTGAGAGCTGCTTGGAAGCCTGATGCTGTGTGAAGTTAGTGAGCCAAATGGAGTTGTTCTCCCACAAGAACACTCGGCTGATTCTTCTTCAATATGCGCTTCACCAACATGCAGTGTTTCCTTGATTGAATTAGCTCTCACACCAATATTTGGGCCTGGAGTCTTTGCATTGAGGGCTACTTGAAAACGGCTTTGGCGCTGACATTGTCTGTGAATGTGGAGTTGGTGGCATGTGAAACCCGCCTGTGGAGCATTGGTTGTGTGGGAATCTCACCAAGCTTCATTTCAGTCCTAGGCACTCAAAGGGCATTAAGCCTAGAGTGTGAAAACTGAGTTTCCTTGAGAGCTGCTTGGAAGCCTGATGGTGTGTGAAGTTAGTGAGCCAAATGGAGTTGTTCTCCCACAAGAACCACTCGGCTGATTCTTCTTCAATATGCCCTTCACCAACATGCAATGTTTCCTTGATTGAATTAGCTCTCACACCAATATTTGGGCCTAGAGCCTTTGTGTTGAGGGCTATCTGAAAACGACTTTGGCGCTGAAGTTGTCTGTGAATGTGGAGTTGGTGGCATGTGAAACCCGCATGTGGAGCATTGGCTTGTGTGGATGCTCTATCAGGTTCATTCCTACATAATGCACTCAAAGGGCATTAAGCCTAGAGCGTGAAAACTGAGTTTCCTTGAGAGCTGCTTGGAAGCCTGATGCTGTGTGAAGTTAGTGAGCCAAATGGAGTTGTTCTCCCACAAGAACCACTCGGCTGATTCTTCTTCAATATGCGCTTCACCAACATGCAGTGTTTCCTTGATTGAATTAGCTCTCACACCAATATTTGGGCCTGGAGCCTTTGCATTGAGAGCTATCTGAAAATGGCTTTGGCGCTGAAGTTGTCTGTGAATGTGGAGTTGGTGGCATGTGAAACCCGCATGTGGAGCATTGGTTTGTGTGGGATGCTCTACCAGGTTCATTCCTACATAATGCACTCAAAGGGCATTAAGCCTAGAGTGTGAAAACTGAGTTTCCTTGAGAGCTGCTTGGAAGCCTGATGGTGTGTGAAGTTAGTGAGCCAAATGGAGTTGTTCTCCCACAACAACCACTCGGCTGATTCTTCTTCAATATGCCCTTCAACAACATGCAGTGTTTCCTTGATTGAATTAGCTCTCACACCAATATTTGCGCCTAGAGCCTTTGTGTTGAGGGCTATCTGAAAACGGCTTTGGCGCTGAAGTTGTCTGTGAATGTGGAGTTGGTGGCATGTGAAACCCGCCTGTGGAGCATTGGTTTGTGTGGGATGCTCTACCAGGTTCATTCCTACATAATGCACTCAAAGGGCATTAAGCCTAGAGTGTGAAAACTGAGTTTCCTTGAGAGCTGCTTGGAAGCCTGATGGTGTGTGAAGTTAGTGAGCCAAATGGAGTTGTTCTCCCACAAGAACCACTCGGTTGATTCTTCTTCAATATGCGCTTCACCAACATGCAGTGTTTCCTTGATTGAATTAGCTCTCACACCAATATTTGCGCCTAGAGCCTTTGTATTGAGAGCTATCTGAAAATGGCTTTGGCGCTGAAGTTGTCTGTGAATGTGGAGTTGGTGGCATGTGAAACCCGCCTGTGGAGCATTGGTTTGTGTGGGAATCTCACCAAGCTTCATTTCAGTCCTAGGCACTCAAAGGGCATTAAGCCTAGAGTGTGAAAACTGAGTTTCCTTGAGAGCTGCATGGAAGCCTGATGGTGTGTGAAGTTAGTGAGCCAAATGGAGTTATTCTCCCACAAGAACCACTCGGCTGATTCTTCTTCAATATGCGCTTCACTAACATGCAGTGTTTCCTTGATTGAATTAGCTCTCACACCAATATTTGCGCCTAGAGCCTTTGCATTGAGGGCTATCTGAAAATGGCTTTGGCGTTGAAGTTGTCTGTGAATGTGGAGTTGGTGGCATGTGAAACCCGCCTGTGGAGCATTGGTTTGTGTGGGATGCTCTACCAGGTTCATTCCTAGATAATGCACTCAAAGGGCATTAAGCCTAGAGTGTGAAAACTGAGTTTCCTTGAGAGCTGCATGGAAGCCTGATGGTGTGTGAAGTTAGTGAGCCAAAATGGGGTTGTTCTCCCACAAGAACCACTCGGCTGATTCTTCTTCAATATGCGCTTCACCAACATGCAGTGTTTCCTTGATTGAATTAGCTCTCACACCAATATTTTCTCCTAGAGCCTTTGCATTGAGGGCTATCTGAATATGGCTTTGGCGCTGAAGTTGTCTGTGAATGTGGAGTTGGTGGCATGTGAAACCCGCATGTGGAGCATTGGTTTGTGTGGGATGCTCTACCAGGTTCATTCCTACATAATGCACTCAAAGGGCATTAAGCCTAGAGTGTGAAAACTGAGTTTCCTTGAGAGCTGCATGGAAGCCTGATGGTGTGTGAAGTTAGTGAGCCAAAATGGGGTTGTTCTCCCACAAGAACCACTCGGCTGATTCTTCTTCAATATGCCCTTCACTAACATGCAGTGTTTCCTTGATTGAATTAGCTCTCACACCAATATTTGCGCCTAGAGCCTTTGTATTGAGAGCTATCTGAAAACGGCTTTGGCGCTGAAGTTGTCTGTGAATGTGGAGTTGGTGGCATGTGAAACCCGCCTGTGGAGCATTGGTTTGTGTGGGATGCTCACCAAGCTGCATTTCATTCCTAGGCACTCAAAGAGCATTAAGCCTAGAGTGTGAAAACTGAGTTTCCTTGAGAGCTGCTTGGAAGCCTGATGGTGTGTGAAGTTAGTGAGCCAAATGGAGTTGTTCTCCCACAAGAACCACTCGGCTGATTCTTCTTCAATATGCGCTTCACCAACATGCAGTGTTTCCTTGATTGAATTAGCTCTCACACCAATATTTGGGCCTGGAGCCTTTGCATTGAGGGCTATCTGAAAATGGCTTTGGCGCTGAAGTTGTCTGTGAATGTGGAGTTGGTGGCATGTGAAACCCGCATGTGGAGCATTGGTTTGTGTGGGTTGCTCTACCAGGTTCATTCCTACATAATGCACTCAAAGGGCATTAAGCCTAGAGTGTGAAAACTGAGTTTCCTTGAGAGCTGCTTGGAAGCCTGATGGTGTGTGAAGTTAGTGAGCCAAATGGAGTTGTTGTCCCACAAGAACCACTCGGCTCATTCTTCTTCAATATGCCCTTCAACAACATGCAGTGTTTCCTTGATTGAATTAGCTCTCACACCAATATTTGGGCCTAGAGCCTTTATGTTGAGGGCTATCTGAAAACGGCTTTGGCGCTGAAGTTGTCTGTGAATGTGGAGTTGGTGGCATGTGAAACCCGCATGTGGAGCATTGGTTTGTGTGGGATGCTCTACCAGGTTCATTCCTACATAATGCACTCAAAGGGCATTAAGCCTAGAGTGTGAAAACTGAGTTTCCTTGAGAGCTGCTTGGAAGCCTGATGGTGTGTGAAGTTAGTGAGCCAAATGGAGTTGTTCTCCCACAAGAACCACTCGGTTGATTCTTCTTCAATATGCGCTTCACCAACATGCAGTGTTTCCTTGATTGAATTAGCTCTCACACCAATATTTGCGCCTAGAGCCTTTGTATTGAGAGCTATCTGAAAATGGCTTTGGCGCTGAAGTTGTCTGTGAATGTGGAGTTGGTGGCATGTGAAACCCGCCTGTGGAGCATTGGTTTGCGTGGGATGCTCTACCAGGTTCATTCCTACATAATGCACTCAAAGGGCATTAAGCCTAGAGTGTGAAAACTGAGTTTCCTTGAGAGCTGCTTGGAAGCCTGATGGTGTGTGAAGTTAGTGAGCCAAATGGAGTTGTTCTCCCACAAGAACCAATCAGCTGATTCTTCTTCAATAGGCGCTTCACCAACATGCAGTGTTTCCTTGATTGAATTAGCTCTCACACCAATATTTGGGCCTGGAGCCTTTGCATTGAGGGCTACCTGAAAACGGCTTTGGCGTTGAAGTTGTCTGTGAATGTGGAGTTGGTGGCATGTGAAACCCGCCTGTGGAGCATTGGTTTGTGTGATAAGTTCACCAAGCTTCATTTCAGTCCTAGGCACTCAAAGGGCATTAAGCCTAGAGTGTGAAAACTGAGTTTCCTTGAGAGCTGCATGGAAGCCTGATGGTGTGTGAAGTTAGTGAGCCAAAATGGGGTTGTTCTCCCACAAGAACCACTCGGCTGATTCTTCTTCAATATGCCCTTCACCAACATGCAGTGTTTCCTTGATTGAATTAGCTCTCACACCAATATTTGCGCCTAGAGCCTTTGTATTGAGAGCTATCTGAAAACGGCTTTGGCGCTGAAGTTGTCTGTGAATGTGGAGTTGGTGGCATGTGAAACCCGCCTGTGGAGCATTGGTTTGTGTGGGATGCTCTACCAGGTTCATTCCTACATAATGCACTCAAAGGGCATTAAGCCTAGAGTGTGAAAACTGAGTTTCCTTGAGAGCTGCTTGGAAGCCTGATGGTGTGTGAAGTTAGTGAGCCAAATGGAGTTGTTCTCCCACAACAATCACTCGGCTGATTCTTCTTCAATATGCCCTTCAACAACATGCAGTGTTTCCTTGATTGAATTAGCTCTCACACCAATATTTGCGCCTAGAGCCTTTGTGTTGAGGGCTATCTGAAAACGGCTTTGGCGCTGAAGTTGTCTGTGAATGTGGAGTTGGTGGCATGTGAAACCCGCATGTGGAGCATTGGTTTGTGTGGGATGCTCTACCAGGTTCATTCCTACATAATGCACTCAAAGGGCATTAAGCCTAGAGTGTGAAAACTGAGTTTCCTTGAGAGCTGCTTGGAAGCCTGATGGTGTGTGAAGTTAGTGAGCCAAATGGAGTTGTTCTCCCACAAGAACCACTCGGTTGATTCTTCTTCAATATGCGCTTCACCAACATGCAGTGTTTCCTTGATTGAATTAGCTCTCACACCAATATTTGCGCCTAGAGCCTTTGTATTGAGAGCTATCTGAAAATGGCTTTGGCGCTGAAGTTGTCTGTGAATGTGGAGTTGGTGGCATGTGAAACCCGCCTGTGGAGCATCGGTTTGTGTGGGAATCTCACCAAGCTTCATTTCAGTCCTAGGCACTCAAAGGGCATTAAGCCTAGAGTGTGAAAACTGAGTTTCCTTGAGAGCTGCATGGAAGCCTGATGGTGTGTGAAGTTAGTGAGCCAAATGGAGTTATTCTCCCACAAGAACCACTCGGCTGATTCTTCTTCAATATGCGCTTCACTAACATGCAGTGTTTCCTTGATTGAATTAGCTCTCACACCAATATTTGCGCCTAGAGCCTTTGCATTGAGGGCTATCTGAAAATGGCTTTGGCGCTGAAGTTGTCTGTAAATGTGGAGTTGGTGGCATGTGAAACCGGCCTGTGGAGCATTGGTTTGTGTGGGATGCTCTACCAGGTTCATTCCTAGATAATGCACTCAAAGGGCATTAAGCCTAGAGTGTGAAAACTGAGTTTCCTTGAGAGCTGCATGGAAGCCTGATGGTGTGTGAAGTTAGTGAGCCAAAATGGGGTTGTTCTCCCACAAGAACCACTCGGCTGATTCTTCTTCAATATGCGCTTCACCAACATGCAGTGTTTCCTTGATTGAATTAGCTCTCACACCAATATTTGCGCCTAGAGCCTTTGCATTGAGGGCTATCTGAATATGGCTTTGGCGCTGAAGTTGTCTGTGAATGTGGAGTTGGTGGCATGTGAAACCCGCATGTGGAGCATTGGTTTGTGTGGGATGCTCTACCAGGTTCATTCCTACATAATGCACTCAAAGGGCATTAAGCCTAGAGTGTGAAAACTGAGTTTCCTTGAGAGCTGCTTGGAAGCCTGATGGTGTGTGAAGTTAGTGAGCCAAAATGGGGTTGTTCTCCCACAAGAACCACTCAGCTGATTCTTCTTCAATATGCGCTTCACCAACATGCAGTGTTTCCTTGA
Source organism: Ochotona princeps (assembly GCF_030435755.1). Taxonomy (NCBI): domain Eukaryota; kingdom Metazoa; phylum Chordata; class Mammalia; order Lagomorpha; family Ochotonidae; genus Ochotona; species Ochotona princeps. The sequence goes on along the minus strand of NW_026701276.1, from coordinate 30,101 downwards.
TTGAATTAGCTCTCACACCAATATTTTCTCTAGAACCTTTGCATTGAGGGCTATCTGAATACGGCTTTGGCGCTGATGTTGTCTGTGAATGTGGAGTTGGTGGCATGTGAAACCCGCCTGTGGAGCATTGGTTTGTGTGGGATGCTCTACCAGGTTCATTCCTACATAATGCACTCAAAGGGCATTAAGCCTAGAGTGTGAAAACTGAGTTTCCTTGAGAGCTGCTTGGAAGCCTGATGGTGTGTGAAGTTAGTGAGCCAAATGGAGTTGTTCTCCCACAAGAACCACTCAGCTGATTCTTCTTCAATATGCGCTTCACCAACATGCAGTGTTTCCTTGATTGAATTAGCTCTCACACCAATATTTGGGCCTGGAGCCTTTGTATTGAGGGCTACCTGAAAACGGCTTTGGCGTTGAAGTTGTCTGTGAATGTGGAGTTGGTGGCATGTGAAACCCGCATGTGGAGCATTGGTTTGTGTGATAAGTTCACCAAGCTTCATTTGAGTCCTAGGCACTCAAAGGGCATTAAGCCTAGAGTGTGAAAACTGCGTTTCCTTGAGAGCTGCTTGGAAGCCTGATGGTGTGTGAAGTTAGTGAGCCAAATGGAGTTGTTCTCCCACAAGAACCACTCGGCTGATTCTTCTTCAATATGCGCTTCACCAACATGCAGTGTTTCCTTGATTGAATTAGCTCTCACACCAATATTTGCGTCTAGAGCCTTTGCATTGAGGGCTATCTGAAAATGGCTTTGGCGCTGAAGTTGTCTGTGAATGTGGAGTTGGTGGCATGTGAAACCCGCATGTGGAGCATTGGTTTGTGTGGGATGCTCTACCAGGTTCATTCCTAGATAATGCACTCAAAGGGCATTAAGCCTAGAGTGTGAAAACTGAGTTTCCTTGAGAGCTGCATGGAAGCCTGATGGTGTGTGAAGTTAGTGAGCCAAAATGGAGTTGTTTTCTCACAAGAGCCACTCGCCTGATTCTTCTTCAATATGCGCTTCACCAACATGCAGTGTTTCCTTGATTGAATTAGCTCTCACACCAATATTTGCGCCTAGAGCCTTTGCATTGAGGGCTATCTGAATATGGCTTTGGCGCTGAAGTTGTCTGTGAATGTGGAGTTGGTGGCATGTGAAACCCGCATGTGGAGCATTGGTTTGTGTGGGATGCTCTACCAGGTTCATTCCTAGATAATGCACTCAAAGGGCATTAAGCCTAGAGTGTGAAAACTGAGTTTCCTTGAGAGCTGCTTGGAAGCCTGATGGTGTGTGAAGTTAGTGAGCCAAAATGGAGTTGTTCTCCCACAAGAACCACTCGGCTGATTCTTCTTCAATATGCCCTTCACCAACATGCAGTGTTTCCTTGATTGAATTAGCTCTCACACCAATATTTGGGCCTAGAGCCTTTGCATTGAGGGCTATCTGAAAATGTCTTTGGCGCTGAAGTTGTCTGTGAATGTGGAGTTGGTGACATGTGAAACCCGCCTGTGGAGCATTGGTTTGTGTGGGATGCTCTACCAGGTTCATTCCTACATAATGCACTCAAAGGGCATTAAGCCTAGAGTGTGAAAACTGAGATTCCTTGAGAGCTGCTTGGAAGCCTGATGGTGTGTGAAGTTAGTGAGCCAAATGGAGTTGTTGTACCACAAGAACCACTCGGTTGATTCTTCTTCAATATGCCCTTCACCAACATGCAGTGTTTCCTTGATTGAATTAGCTCTCACACCAATATTTGCGCCTAGAGCCTTTGTATTGAGAGCTATCTGAAAATGGCTTTGGCGCTGAAGTTGTCTGTGAATGTGGAGTTGGTGGCATGTGAAACCCGCATGTGGAGCATTCGTTTGTGTGGGAATCTCACTAAGCTTCATTTCATTCCTAGGCACTCAAAGGGCATTAAGCCTAGAGTGTGAAAACTGAGTTTCCTTGAGAGCTGCTTGGAAGCCTGATGGTGTGTGAAGTTAGTGAGCCAAATGGAGTTGTTCTCCCACAACAACCACTCGGCTGATTCTTCTTCAATATGCGCTTCACCAACATGCAGTGTTTCCTTGATTGAATTAGCTCTCACACCAATATTTGCGCCTAGAGCCTTTGTGTTGAGGGCTATCTGAAAATGGCTTTGGCGCTGAAGTTGTCTGTGAATGTGGAGTTGGTGGCATGTGAAACCCGCATGTGGAGCATTGGTTTGTGTGGGATGCTCTACCAGGTTCATTCCTAGATAATGCACTCAAAGGGCATTAAGCCTAGAGTGTGAAAACTGAGTTTCCTTGAGAGCTGCATGGAAGCCTGATGGTGTGTGAAGTTAGTGAGCCAAATGGAGGTGTTCTCCCACAAGAACCACTCGGCTGATTCTTCTTCAATATGCGCTTCACCAACATGCAGTGTTTCCTTGATTGAATTAGCTCTCACACCAATATTTGCGCCTAGAGCCTTTGTATTGAGGGCTATCTGAAAATGGCTTTGGCGCTGAAGTTGTCTGTGAATGTGGAGTTGGTGGCATGTGAAACCCGCATGTGGAGCATTGGTTCGTGTGGGATGCTCTACCAGGTTCATTCCTACATAATGCACTCAAAGGGCATTAAGCCTAGAGTGTGAAAACTGAGTTTCCTTGAGAGCTGCTTGGAAGCCTGATGGTGTGTGAAGTTAGTGAGCCAAATGGAGTTGTTCTCCCACAAGAACCACTCGGCTGATTCTTCTTCAATATGCGCTTCACCAACATGCAGTGTTTCCTTGATTGAATTAGCTCTCACACCAATATTTGCGTCTAGAGCCTTTGCATTGAGGGCTATCTGAAAATGGCTTTGGCGCTGAAGTTGTCTGTGAATGTGGAGTTGGTGGCATGTGAAACCCGCCTGTGGAGCATTGGTTTGTGTGGGATGCTCTACCAGGTTCATTCCTACATAATGCACTCAAAGGACATTAAGCCTAGAGTGTGAAAACTGAGTTTCCTTGAGAGCTGCATGGAAGCCTGATGGTGTGTGAAGTTAGTGAGCCAAAATGGGGTTGTTCTCCCACAAGAACCACTCGGCTGATTCTTCTTCAATATGCGCTTCACCAACATGCAGTGTTTCCTTGATTGAATTAGCTCTCACACCAATATTTTCGCCTAGAGCCTTTGCATTGAGGGCTATCTGAATATGGCTTTGGCGCTGAAGTTGTCTGTGAATGTGGAGTTGGTGGCATGTTAAACCCGCCTGTGGAGCATTGGTTTGTGTGGGATGCTCTACCAGGTTCATTCCTACATAATGCACTCAAAGGGCATTAAGCCTAGAGTGTGAAAACTGAGTTTCCTTGAGAGCTGCATGGAAGCCTGATGGTGTGTGAAGTTAGTGAGCCAAAATGGGGTTGTTCTCCCACAAGAACCACTCGGCTGATTCTTCTTCAATATGCGCTTCACCAACATGCAGTGTTTCCTTGATTGAATTAGCTCTCACACCAATATTTGCGCCTAGAGCCTTTGCATTGAGGGCTATCTGAAAATGGCTTTGGCGCTGAAGTTGTCTGTGAATGTGGAGTTGGTGGCATGTGAAACCCGCATGTGGAGCATTGGTTTGTGTGATAAGTTCACCAAGCTTCATTTCAGTCCTAGGCACTCAAAGGGCATTAAGCCTAGAGTGTGAAAACTGAGTTTCCTTGAGAGCTGCTTGGAAGCCTGATGGTGTGTGAAGTTAGTGAGCCAAATGGAGTTGTTGTCCCACAAGAACCACTCGGTTGATTCTTCTCCAATATGCGCTTCACCAACATGCAGTGTTTCCTTGATTGAATTAACTCTCACACCAATATTTGCGCCTAGAGCCTTTGTATTGAGAGCTATCTGAATATGGCTTTGGCGCTGAAGTTGTCTGTGAATTGGAGTTGGTGGCATGTGAAACCCGCCTGTGGAGCATTGGTTTGTGCGGGAATCTCACCAAGCTTCATTTGAGTCCTAGGCACTCAAAGGGCATTAAGCCTAGAGTGTGAAAACTGAGTTTCCTTGAGAGCTGCTTGGAAGCCTGATGGTGTGTGAAGTTAGTGAGCCAAATGGAGTTGTTCTCCCACAAGAACCACTCGCCTGATTCTTCTTCAATATGCGCTTCACCAACATGCAGTGTTTCCTTGATTGAATTAGCTCTCACACCAATATTTGCGTCTAGAGCCTTTGCATTGAGGGCTATCTGAAAATGGCTTTGGCGCTGAAGTTGTCTGTGAATGTGGAGTTGGTGGCATGTGAAACCCGCCTGTGGAGCATTGGTTTGTGTGGGATGCTCTACCAGGTTCATTCCTACATAATGCACTCAAAGGACATTAAGCCTAGAGTGTGAAAACTGAGTTTCCTTGAGAGCTGCATGGAAGCCTGATGGTGTGTGAAGTTAGTGAGCCAAAATGGGGTTGTTCTCCCACAAGAACCACTCGGCTGATTCTTCTTCAATATGCGCTTCACCAACATGCAGTGTTTCCTTGATTGAATTAGCTCTCACACCAATATTTTCGCCTAGAGCCTTTGCATTGAGGGCTATCAGAATATGGCTTTGGCGCTGAAGTTGTCTGTGAATGTGGAGTTGGTGGCATGTGAAACCCGCCTGTGGAGCATTGGTTTGTGTGGGATGCTCTACCAGGTTCATTCCTACATAATGCACTCAAAGGGCATTAAGCCTAGAGTGTGAAAACTGAGTTTCCTTGAGAGCTGCTTGGAAGCCTGATGGTGTGAAGTTAGTGAGCCAAATGGAGTTGTTCTCCCACAAGAACCACTCGGCTGATTCTTCTTCAATATGCGCTTCACCAACATGCAGTGTTTCCTTGATTGAATTAGCTCTCACACCAATATTTGCGCCTAGAGCCTTTGTATTGAGAGCTATCTGAAAATGGCTTTGGCGCTGAAGTTGTCTGTGAATGTGGAGTTGGTGGCATGTGAAACCCGCCTGTGGAGCATTGGTTTGTGTGGGAATCTCACCAAGCTTCATTTCAGTCCTAGGCACTCAAAGGGCATTAAGCCTAGAGTGTGAAAACTGAGTTTCCTTGAGAGCTGCATGGAAGCCTGATGGTGTGTGAAGTTAGTGAGCCAAATGGAGTTGTTCTCCCACAAGAACCACTCGGTTGATTCTTCTTCAATATGCGCTTCACCAACATGCAGTGTTTCCTTGGTTGAATTAGCTCTCACACCAATATTTGAGCCTAGAGCCTTTGCATTGAGAGCTATCTGAAAATGGCTTTGGCGCTGAAGTTGTCTGTGAATGTGGAGTTGGTGGCATGTGAAACCCGCCTGTGGAGCATTGGTTTGTGTGGGAATCTCACCAAGCTTCATTTCAGTCCTAGATAATGCACTCAAAGGGCATTAAGCCTAGAGTGTGAAAACTGAGTTTCCTTGAGAGCTGCATGGAAGCCTGATGGTGTGTGACGTTAGTGAGCCAAATGGAGTTGTTCTCCCACAAGAACCACTCGGTTGATTCTTCTTCAATATGCGCTTCACCAACATGCAGTGTTTCCTTGATTGAATTAGCTCTCACACCAATATTTGCGCCTAGAGCCTTTGCATTGAGGGCTATCTGAATATGGCTTTGGCGCTGAAGTTGTCTGTGAATGTGGAGTTGGTGGCATGTGAAACCCGCCTGTGGAGCATTGGTTTGTGTGGGATGCTCTACCAGGTGCATTTCATTCCTAGGCACTCAAAGGGCATTAAGCCTAGAGTGTGAAAACTGCGTTTCCTTGAGAGCTGCTTGGAAGCCTGATGGTGTGTGAAGTTAGTGAGCCAAATGGAGTTGTTCTCCCACAAGAACCACTCGCCTGATTCTTCTTCAATATGCGTTTCACCAACATGCAGTGTTTCCTTGATTGAATTAGCTCTCACACCAATATTTGGGCCTGGAGCCTTTGCATTGAGGGCTATCTGAAAATGGCTTTGGCGCTGAAGTTGTCTGTGAATGTGGAGTTGGTGGCATGTGAAACCCGCATGTGGAGCATTGGTTTGTGTGGGATGCTCTACCAGGTTCATTCCTACATAATGCACTCAAAGGGCATTAAGCCTAGAGTGTGAAAACTGAGTTTCCTTGAGAGCTGCTTGGAAGCCTGATGGTGTGTGAAGTTAGTGAGCCAAATGGAGGTGTTCTCCCACAAGAACCACTCGGCTGATTCTTCTTCAATATGCGCTTCACCAACATGCAGTGTTTCCTTGATTGAATTAGCTCTCACACCAATATTTGCGCCTAGAGCCTTTGCATTGAGAGCTATCTGAAAATGGCTTTGGCGCTGAAGTTGTCTGTGAATGTGGAGTTGGTGGCATGTGAAACCCGCCTGTGGAGCATTGGTTTGTGTGATAAGTTCACCAAGCTTCATTTCAGTCCTAGGCACTCAAAGGGCATTAAGCCTAGAGTGTGAAAACTGAGTTTCCTTGAGAGCTGCTTGGAAGCCTGATGGTGTGTGAAGTTAGTGAGCCAAATGGAGTTGTTCTCCCACAAGAACCACTCGGCTGATTCTTCTTCAATATGCGCTTCACCAACATGCAGTGTTTCCTTGATTGAATTAGCTCTCACACCAATATTTGCGCCTAGAGCCTTTGCATTGAGGGCTATCTGAAAATGGCTTTGGCGCTGAAGTTGTCTGTGAATGTGGAGTTGGTGGCATGTGAAACCCGCATGTGGAGCATTGGTTTGTGTGGGATGCTCTACCAGGTTCATTCCTACATAATGCACTCAAAGGGCATTAAGCCTAGAGTGTGAAAACTGAGTTTCCTTGAGAGCTGCTTGGAAGCCTGATGGTGTGTGAAGTTAGTGAGCCAAATGGAGTTGTTCTCCCACAAGAACCACTCGGCTGATTCTTCTTCAATATGCCCTTCAACAACATGCAGTGTTTCCTTGATTGAATTAGCTCTCACACCAATATTTGCGCCTAGAGCCTTTGCATTGAGAGCTATCTGAAAATGGCTTTGGCGCTGAAGTTGTCTGTGAATGTGGAGTTGGTGGCATGTGAAACCCGCCTGTGGAGCATTGGTTTGTGTGGGAATCTCACCAAGCTTCATTTCAGTCCTAGGCACTCAAAGGGCATTAAGCCTAGAGTGTGAAAACTGAGTTTCCTTGAGAGCTGCATGGAAGCCTGATGGTGTGTGAAGTTAGTGAGCCAAATGGAGTTGTTCTCCCACAAGAACCACTCGGTTGATTCTTCTTCAATATGCGCTTCACTAACATGCAGTGTTTCCTTGGTTGAATTAGCTCTCACACCAATATTTGAGCCTAGAGCCTTTGCATTGAGAGCTATCTGAAAATGGCTTTGGCGCTGAAGTTGTCTGTGAATGTGGAGTTGGTGGCATGTGAAACCCGCCTGTGGAGCATTGGTTTGTGTGGGAATCTCACCAAGCTTCATTTCAGTCCTAGGCACTCAAAGGGCATTAAGCCTAGAGTGTGAAAACTGAGTTTCCTTGAGAGCTGCATGGAAGCCTGATGGTGTGTGAAGTTAGTGAGCCAAATGGAGTTGTTCTCCCACAAGAACCACTCGGTTGATTCTTCTTCAATATGCGCTTCACCAACATGCAGTGTTTCCTTGATTGAATTAGCTCTCACACCAATATTTGCGCCTAGAGCCTTTGCATTGAGGGCTATCTGAATATGGCTTTTGCGCTGAAGTTGTCTGTGAATGTGGAGTTGGTGGCATGTGAAACCCGCCTGTGGAGCATTGGTTTGTGTGGGATGCTCTACCAGGTTCATTCCTACATAATGCACTCAAAGGGCATTAAGCCTAGAGTGTGAAAACTGAGTTTCCTTGAGAGCTGCATGGAAGCCTGATGGTGTGTGAAGTTAGTGAGCCAAAATGGGGTTGTTCTCCCACAAGAACCACTCGGCTGATTCTTCTTCAATATGCCCTTCACCAACATGCAGTGTTTCCTTGATTGAATTAGCTCTCACACCAATATTTTCGCCTAGAGCCTTTGCATTGAGGGCTATCTGAAAATGGCTTTGGCGCTGAAGTTGTCTGTGAATGTGGAGTTGGTGGCATGTGAAACCCGCATGTGGAGCATTGGTTTGTGTGGGATGCTCTACCAGGTTCATTCCTACATAATGCACTCAAAGGGCATTAAGCCTAGAGTGTGAAAACTGAGTTTCCTTGAGAGCTGCTTGGAAGCCTGATGGTGTGTGAAGTTAGTGAGCCAAATGGAGTTGTTCTCCCACAAGAACCACTCGGCTGATTCTTCTTCAATATGCGCTTCACCAACATGCAGTGTTTCCTTGATTGAATTAGCTCTCACACCAATATTTGGGCCTAGAGCCTTTGCATTGAGGGCTACCTGAAAACGGCTTTGTCGTTGAAGTTGTCTGTGAATGTGGAGTTGGTGGCATGTGAAACCCGCCTGTGGAGCATTGGTTTGTGTGATAAGTTCACCAAGCTTCATTTCAGTCCTAGGCACTCAAAGAGCATTAAGCCTAGAGTGTGAAAACTGAGTTTCCTTGAGAGCTGCTTGGAAGCCTGATGGTGTGTGAAGTTAGTGAGCCAAATGGAGTTGTTCTCCCACAAGAACCACTCGGCTGATTCTTCTTCAATATGCGCTTCACCAACATGCAGTGTTTCCTTGATTGAATTAGCTCTCACACCAATATTTGCGTCTAGAGCCTTTGCATTGAGGGCTATCTGAAAATGGCTTTGGCGCTGAAGTTGTCTGTGAATGTGGAGTTGGTGGCATGTTAAACCCGCCTGTGGAGCATTGGTTTGTGTGGGATGCTCTACCAGGTTCATTCCTACATAATGCACTCAAAGGGCATTAAGCCTAGAGTGTGAAAACTGAGTTTCCTTGAGAGCTGCATGGAAGCCTGATGGTGTGTGAAGTTAGTGAGCCAAAATGGAGTTGTTCTCTCACAAGAACCACTCGCCTGATTCTTCTTCAATATGCGCTTCACCAACATGCAGTGTTTCCTTGATTGAATTAGCTCTCACACCAATATTTGCGCCTAGAGCCTTTGCATTGAGGGCTATCTGAATATGGCTTTGGCGCTGAAGTTGTCTGTGAATGTGGAGTTTGTGGCATGTGAAACCCGCATGTGGAGCATTGGTTTGTGTGGGATGCTCTACCAGGTGCATTTCATTCCTAGTCACTCAAAGGGCATTAAGCCTAGAGTGTGAAAACTGAGTTTCCTTGAGAGCTGCTTGGAAGCCTGATGGTGTGTGAAGTTAGTGAGCCAAATGGAGTTGTTCTCCCACAAGAACCACGCTGCTGATTCTTCTTCAATATGCGCTTCACCAACATGCAGTGTTTCCTTGATTGAATTAGCTCTCACACCAATATTTGAACCTAGATCCTTTGCAATGAGAGCTATCTGAAAATGGCTTTGGCGCGGAAGTTATCTGTGAATGTGGAGTGGGTGGCATGTGAAACCCGCATGTGGAGCATTGGTTCGTGTGGGATGCTCTACCAGGTGCATTTCATTCCTAGGCACTCAAAGGGCATTAAGCCTAGAGTGTGAAAACTGAGTTTCCTTGAGAGCTGCTTGGAAGCCTGATGGTGTGTGAAGTTAGTGAGCCAAATGGAGTTGTTCTCCCACAAGAACCACTCGGCTGATTCTTCTTCAATATGCGCTTCACCAACATGCAGTGTTTCCTTGATTGAATTAGCTCTCACACCAATATTTGCGCCTAGAGCCTTTGTATTGAGAGCTCTCTGAAAATGGCTTTGGCGCTGAAGTTGTCTGTGAATGTGGAGTTGGTGGCATGTGAAACCCGCATGTGGAGCATTGGTTTGTGTGGGATGCTCTACCAGGTTCATTCCTACATAATGCACTCAAAGGGCATTAAGCCTAGAGTGTGAAAACTGAGTTTCCTTGAGAGCTGCATGGAAGCCTGATGGTGTGTGAAGTTAGTGAGCCAAATGGAGTTGTTCTCCCACAAGAACCACACGGCTGATTCTTCTTCAATATGCGCTTCACCAACATGCAGTGTTTCCTTGATTGAATTAGCTCTCACACCAATATTTGCGCCTAGAGCCTTTGCATTGAGGGCTATCTGAAAACGGTTTCGCGCTGAAGTTGTCTGTGAATGTGGAGTTGGTGGCATGTGAAACCCGCCTGTGGAGCATTGGTTTGTGTGGGATGCTCTACCAGGTTCATTCCTAGATAATGCACTCAAAGGGCATTAAGCCTAGAGTGTGAAAACTGAGTTTCCTTGAGAGCTGCATGGAAGCCTGATGGTGTGTGAAGTTAGTGAGCCAAAATGGAGTTGTTCTCCCACAAGAACCACTCGCCTGATTCTTCTTCAATATGCGCTTCACCAACATGCAGTGTTTCCTTGATTGAATTAGCTCTCACACCAATATTTTCGCCTAGAGCCTTTGCATTGAGGGCTATCTGAAAATGGCTTTGGCGCTGAAGTTGTCTGTGAATGTGGAGTTGGTGGCATGTGAAACCCGCATGTGGAGCATTGGTTTGTGTGGGATGCTCTACCAGGTACTTTCCTACATAATGCACTCAAAGGGCATTAAGCCTAGAGTGTGAAAACTGAGTTTCCTTGAGAGCTGCTTGGAAGCCTGATGGTGTGTGAAGTTAGTGAGCCAAATGGAGTTGTTGTCCCACAAGAACCACTCGCCTGATTCTTCTTCAATATGCGCTTCACCAACATGCAGTGTTTCCTTGATTGAATTAGCTCTCACACCAATATTTGGGCCTGGAGCCTTTGCATTGAGGGCTACCTGAAAATGGCTTTGGCGTTGAAGTTGTCTGTGAATGTGGAGTTGGTGGCATGTGAAACCCGCCTGTGTAGCATTGGTTTGTGTGATAAGTTCACCAAGCTTCATTTCAGTCCTAGGCACTCAAAGGGCATTAAGCCTAGAGTGTGAAAACTGAGTTTCCTTGAGAGCTGCTTGGAAGCCTGATGGTGTGTGAAGTTAGTGAGCCAAATGGAGTTGTTCTCCCACAAGAACCACTCGGCTGATTCTTCTTCAATATGCGCTTCACCAACATGCAGTGTTTCCTTGATTGAATTACCTCTCACACCAATATTTGCGTCTAGAGCCTTTGCATTGAGGGCTATCTGAAAATGGCTTTGGCGCTGAAGTTGTCTGTGAATGTGGAGTTGGTGGCATGTGAAACCCGCCTGTGGAGCATTGGTTTGTGTGGGATGCTCTACCAGGTTCATTCCTACATAATGCACTCAAAGGGCATTAAGCCTAGAGTGTGAAAACTGAGTTTCCTTGAGAGCTGCATGGAAGCCTGATGGTGTGTGAAGTTAGTGAGCCAAAATGGAGTTGTTCTCTCACAAGAGCCACTCGCCTGATTCTTCTTCAATATGCGCTTCACCAACATGCAGTGTTTCCTTGATTGAATTAGCTCTCACACCAATATTTGCGCCTAGAGCCTTTGCATTGAGGGCTATCTGAATATGGCTTTGGCGCTGAAGTTGTCTGTGAATGTGGAGTTGGTGGCATGTGAAACCCGCATGTGGAGCATTGGTTTGTGTGGGATGCTCTACCAGGTGCATTTCATTCCTAGGCACTCAAAGGGCATTAAGCCTAGAGTGTGAAAACTGAGTTTCCTTGAGAGCTGCTTGGAAGCCTGATGGTGTGTGAAGTTAGTGAGCCAAAATGGAGTTGTTCTCCCACAAGAACCACTCGGCTGTTTCTTCTTCAATATGCCCTTCACCAACATGCAGTGTTTCCTTGATTGAATTAGCTCTCACACCAATATTTGCGCCTAGAGCCTTTGCATTGAGAGCTATCTGAAAATGTCTTTGGCGCTGAAGTTGTCTGTGAATGTGGAGTTGGTGGCATGTGAAACCCGCATGTGGAGCATTGGTTTGTGTGGGATGCTCTACCAGGTTCATTCCTACATAATGCACTCAAAGGGCATTAAGCCTAGAGTGTGAAAACTGAGTTTCCTTGAGAGCTGCTTGAAAGCCTGATGGTGTGTGAAGTTAGTGAGCCAAATGCAGTTGTTGTCCCACAAGAACCACTCGCCTGATTCTTCTTCAATATGCGCTTCACCAACATGCAGTGTTTCCTTGATTGAATTAGCTCTCACACAAATATTTGCTCCTAGAGCCTTTGTATTGAGAGCTATCTGAAAATGGCTTTGGCGCTGAAGTTGTCTGTGAATGTGGAGTTGGTGGCATGTGAAACCCGCCTGTGGAGCATTGGTTTGTGTGATAAGCTCACCAAGCTTCATTTCAGTCCTAGGCACTCAAAGGGCATTAAGCCTAGAGTGTGAAAACTGAGTTTCCTTGAGAGCTGCATGGAAGCCTGATGGTGTGTGAAGTTAGTGAGCCAAAATGGAGTTGTTCTCTCACAAGTACCACTCGCCTGATTCTTCTTCAATATGCGCTTCACCAACATGCAGTGTTTCCTTGATTGAATTAGCTCTCACACCAATATTTGCGCCTAGAGCCTTTGCATTGAGGGCTATCTGAATATGGCTTTGGTGCTGAAGTTGTCTGTGAATGTGGAGTTGGTGGCATGTGAAACCCGCATGTGGAGCATTGGTTTGTGTGGGATGCTCTACAAGGTGCATTTCATTCCTAGGCACTCAAAGGGCATTAAGCCTAGAGTGTGAAAACTGAGTTTCCTTGAGAGCTGCTTGGAAGCCTGATGGTGTGTGAAGTTAGTGAGCCAAAATGGAGTTGTTCTCCCACAAGAACCACTCGGCTGATTCTTCTTCAATATGCCCTTCACCAACATGCTGTGTTTCCTTGATTGAATTAGCTCTCACACCAATATTTGGGCCTAGAGCCTTTGTGTTGAGGGCTATCTGAAAACGGCTTTGGCGCTGAAGTTGTCTGTGAATGTGGAGTTGGTGGCATGTGAAACCCGCCTGTGGAGCATTGGTTTGTGTGGGATGCTCTACCAGATTCCTTCCTACATAATGCACTCAAAGGGCATTAAGCCTAGAGTGTGAAAACTGAGTTTCCTTGAGAGCTACATGGAAGCCTGATGGTGTGTGAAGTTAGTGAGCCAAATGGAGTTGTTGTCCCACAAGAACCACTCGCCTGATTCTTCTTCAATATGCGCTTCACCAACATGCAGTGTTTCCTTGATTGAATTAGCTCTCACACCAATATTTGCGCCTAGAGCCTTTGCATTGAGGGCTATCTGAAAATGGCTTTGGCGCTGAAGTTGTCTGTGAATGTGGAGTTGGTGGCATGTGAAACCCGCCTGTGGAGCATTGCTTTGTGTGGGAAGCTCTACCAGGTTCATTCCTAGATAATGCACTCAAAGGGCATTAAGCCTAGAGTGTGAAAACTGAGTTTCCTTGAGAGCTGCTTGGAAGCCTGATGGTGTGTGAAGTTAGTGAGCCAAATGGAGTTGTTCTCCCACAAGAACCACTCGGCTGATTCTTCTTCAATATGCGCTTCACCAACATGCAGTGTTTCCTTGATTGAATTAGCTCTCACACCAATATTTTCGCCTAGAGCCTTTGCATTGAGGGCTATCTGAAAACGGCTTTGGCGCTGAAGTTGTCTGTGAATGTGGAGTTGGTGGCATGTGAAACCCGCATGTGGAGCATTGGTTTGTGTGGGAATCTCACCAAGCTTCATTTCAGTCCTAGACACTCAAAGGGCATTAAGCCTAGAGTGTGAAAACTGAGTTTCCTTGAGAGCTGCTTGGAAGCCTGATGGTGTGTGACGTTAGTGAGCCAAAATGGAGTTGTTCTCCCACAAGAACCACTCGGCTGATTCTTCTTCAATATGCGCTTCACCAACATGCAGTGTTTCCTTGATTGAATTAGCTCTCACACCAATATTTGCGCCTAGAGCCTTTGCATTGAGGGCTATATGAAAATGGCTTTGGCGCTGAAGTTGTCTGTGAATGTGGAGTTGGTGGCATGTGAAACCCGCATGTGGAGCATTGGTTTGTGTGGGATGCTCTACCAGGTTCATTCCTAGATAATGCACTCAAAGGGCATTAAGCCTAGAGTGTGAAAACTGAGTTTCCTTGAGAGCTGCATGGAAGCCTGATGGTGTGTGAAGTTAGTGAGCCAAATGGAGTTGTTCTCCCACAAGAACCACTCGGCTGATTCTTCTTCAATATGCGCTTCACCAACATGCAGTGTTTCCTTGATTGAATTAGCTCTCACACCAATATTTGGGCCTGGAGCCTTTGCATTGAGGGCTACCTGAAAATGGCTTTGGCGCTGAAGTTGTCTGTGAAAGTGGAGTTGGGGGCATGTGAAACCCGCCTGTGGAGCATTGGTTTGTGTGATAAGCTCACCAAGTTTCATTTCAGTCCTAGGCACTCAAAGGGCATTAAGCCTAGAGTGTGAAAACTGAGTTTCCTTGAGAGCTGCTTGGAAGCCTGATGGTGTGTGAAGTTAGTGAGCCAAATGGAGTTGTTCTCCCACAAGAACCACTCGGCTGATTCTTCTTCAATATGCGCTTCAACAACATGCAGTGTTTCCTTGATTGAATTAGCTCTCACACCAATATTTGCGCCTAGAGCCTTTGCATTGAGGGCTATCTGAAAATGGCTTTGGCGCTGAAGTTGTCTGTGAATGTGGAGTTGGTGGCATGTGAAACCCGCCTGTGGAGCATTGGTTTGTGTGGGATGCTCTACCAGGTTCATTCCTACATAATGCACTCAAAGGGCACTAAGCATAGAGTGTGAAAACTGAGTTTCCTTGAGAGCTGCATGGAAGCCTGATGGTGTGTGAAGTTAGTGAGCCAAATGGAGTTGTTCTCTCACAAGAACCACTCGCCTGATTCTTCTTCAATATGCGCTTCACCAACATGCAGTGTTTCTTTGATTGAATTAGCTCTCACACCAATATTTGCGCCTAGAGCCTTTGCATTGAGGGCTATCTGAAAATGGCTTTGGCGCTGAAGTTGTCTGTGAATGTGGAGTTGGTGGCATGTGAAACCCGCATGTGGAGCATTGGTTTGTGTGGGATGCTCTACCAGGTGCATTTCATTCCTAGGCACTCAAAGGGCATTAAGCCTCGAGTGTGAAAACTGAGTTTCCTTGAGAGCTGCTTGGAAGCCTGATGGTGTGTGAAGTTAGTGAGCCAAATGGAGGTGTTCTCCCACAAGAACCACTCAGCTGATTCTTCTTCAATATGCGCTTCACCAACATGCAGTGTTTCCTTGATTGAATTAGCTCTCACACCAATATTTGCGCCTAGAGCCTTTGCATTGACGGCTATCTGAATATGGCTTTGGCGCTGAAGTTGTCTGTGAATGTGGAGTTGGTGGCATGTGAAACCCGCATGTGGAGCATTGATTTGTGTGGGATGCTCTACCAGGTTCATTCCTAGGCACTCAAAGGGCATTAAGCCTAGAGTGTGAAAACTGAGTTTCCTTGAGAGCTGCATGGAAGCCTGATGGTGTGTGAAGTTAGTGAGCCAAATGGAGTTGTTCTCCCACAAGAACCACTCGGCTGATTCTTCTTCAATATGCCCTTCAACAACATGCAGTGTTTCCTTGATTGAATTAGCTCTCACACCAATATTTGCGCCTAGAGCCTTTTCATTGAGGGCTATCTGAAAACGGCTTTGGCGCTGAAGTTGTCTGTGAATGTGGAGTTGGTGGCATGTGAAACCCGCATGTGTAGCATTGGTTTGTGTGGGATGCTCTATCAGGTTCATTCCTACATAATGCACTCAAAGGGCATTAAGCCTAGAGTGTGAAAACTGAGTTTCCTTGAGAGCTGCATGGAAGCCTGATGGTGTGTGAAGTTAGTGAGCCAAATGGAGTTGTTCTCCCACAAGAACCACTCGGCTGATTCTTCTTCAATATGCGCTTCACCAACATGCAGTGTTTCTTTGATTGAATTAGCTCTCACACCAATATTTGCGCCTAGAGCCTTTGCATTGAGGGCTATCTGAAAATGGCTTTGGCGCTGAAGTTGTCTGTGAATGTGGAGTTGGTGGCATGTGAAATCCGCCTGTGGAGCATTGGTTTGTGTGATAAGCTCACTAAGCTTCATTTCAGTCCTAGGCACTCAAAGGGCATTAAGCCTAGAGTGTGAAAACTGAGTTTCCTTGAGAGCTGCTTGGAAGCCTGATGGTGTGTGTAGTTAGTGAGCCAAATGGAGTTGTTCTCCCACAAGAACCACTCGGCTGATTCTTCTTCAATATGCGCTTCACCAACATGCAGTGTTTCCTTGATTGAATTAGCTCTCACACCAATATTTTCGCCTAGAGCCTTTGCATTGAGGGCTATCTGAAAATGGCTTTGGCGCTGAAGTTGTCTGTGAATGTGGAGTTGGTGGCATGTGAAACCCGCATGTGGAGCATTGGTTTGTGTGGGATGCTCTACCAGGTGCATTTCATTTATAGGCACTCAAAGGGCATTAAGCCTAGAGTGTGAAAACTGAGTTTCCTTGAGAGCTGCATGGAAGCCTGATGGTGTGTGAAGTTAGTGAGCCAAAATGGAGTTGTTCTCCCACAAGAACCACTCAGCTGATTCTTCTTCAATATGCGCTTCACCAACATGCAGTGTTTCCTTGATTGAATTAGCTCTCACACCAATATTTGGGCCTGGAGCCTTTGCATTGAGGGCTACCTGAAAACGGCTTTGGCGTTGAAGTTGTCTGTGAATGTGGAGTTGGTGGCATGTGAAACCCGCCTGTGGAGCATTGGTTTGTGTGATAAGTTCACCAAGCTTCATTTCAGTCCTAGGCACTCAAAGGGCATTAAGCCTAGAGTGTGAAAACTGAGTTTCCTTGAGAGCTGCTTGGAAGCCTGATGGTGTGTGAAGTTAGTGAGCCAAATGGAGTTGTTCTCCCACAAGAACCACTCGCCTGATTCTTCTTCAATATGCGCTTCACCAACATGCAGTGTTTCCTTGATTGAATTAGCTCTCACACCAATATTTGAGCCTGGAGCCTTTGCATTGAGGCTATCTGAAAATGGCCTTGGCGCTGAAATTGTCTGTGAATGTGGAGTTGGTGGCATGTGAAACCCGCCTGTGGAGCATTGGTTTGTGTGGGATGCTCTACCAGGTTCATTGCTAGATAATGCACTCAAAGGGCATTAAGCCTAGAGTGTGAAAACTGAGTTTCCTTGAGAGCTGTATGGAAGCCTGATGGTGTGTGAAGTTAGTGAGCCAAATGGAGTTGTTCTCTCACAAGAACCACTCGGCTGATTCTTCTTCAATATGCGCTTCACCAACATGCAGTGTTTCCTTGATTGAATTAGCTCTCACACCAATATTTGGGCCTAGAGCCTTTGTGTTGAGGGCTATCTGAAAACGGCTTTGGCGCTGAAGTTGTCTGTGAATGTGGAGTTGGTGGCATGTGAAACCCGCATGTGGAGCATTGGTTTGTGTGGGATCTCTACCAGGTTCATTCCTAGATAATGCACTCAAAGGGCATTAAGCCTAGAGTGTGAAAACTGAGTTTCCTTGAGAGCTGCTTGGAAGCCTGATGGTGTGTGAAGTTAGTGAGCCAAATGGAGTTGTTGCCCACAAGAACCACTCGGTTGATTCTTCTTCAATATGCGCTTCACCAACATGCAGTGTTTCCTTGATTGAATTAGCTCTCACACCAATATTTGCGCCTAGAACCTTTGTATTGAGAGCTATCTGAAAATGGCTTTGGCGCTGAAGTTGTCTGTGAATGTGGAATTGGTGGCATGTGAAACCCGCCTGTGGAGCATTGGTTTGTGTGGGAATCTCACCAAGCTTCATTTCAGTCCTAGGCACTCAAAGGGCATTAAGCCTAGAGTGTGAAAACTGAGTTTCCTTGAGAGCTGCTTGGAAGCCTGATGGTGTGTGAAGTTAGTGAGCCAAATGGAGTTGTTCTCCCACAAGAACCACTCGGCTGATTCTTCTTCAATATGCGCTTCACGAACATGCAGTGTTTCCTTGGTTGAATTAGCTCTCACACCAATATTTGCGCCTAGAGCCTTTCCATTTTGAGGTATCTGAAAACGGCTTTGGCGCTGAAGTTGTCTGTGAATGTGGAGTTGGTGGCATGTGAAATCCGCCTGTGGAGCATTGGTTTGTGTGGGAATCTCACCAAGCTTCATTTCAGTCCTAGGCACTCAAAGGGCATTAAGCCTAGAGTGTGAAAACTGAGTTTCCTTGAGAGCTGGTTGGAAGCCTGATGGTGTGTGAAGTTAGTGAGCCAAATGGAGTTGTTCTGCCACAAGAACCACTCTGCTGATTCTTCTTCAATATGCGCTTCACCAACATGCAGTGTTTCCTTGATTGAATTAGCTCTCACACCAATATTTGGGCCTGGAGCCTTTGCATTGAGGGCTACCTGAAAACGGCTTTGGCGCTGAAGTTGTCTGTGAATGTGGAGTTGGTGGCATGTGAAACCCGCCTGTGGAGCATTGGTTTGTGTGATAAGCTCACCAAGTTTCATTTCAGTCCTAGGCACTCAAAGGGCATTAAGCCTAGAGTGTGAAAACTGAGTTTCCTTGAGAGCTGCTTGGAAGCCTGATGGTGTGTGAAGTTAGTGAGCCAAATGGAGTTGTTCTCCCACAAGAACCACTCGGCTGATTCTTCTTCAATATGCGCTTCACCAACATGCAGTGTTTCCTTGATTGAATTAGCTCTCACACCAATATTTGTGCCTAGAGCCTTTGTGTTGAGGGCTATCTGAAAACGGCTTTGGCGCTGAAGTTGTCTGTGAATGTGGAGTTGGTGGCATGTGAAACCCGCATGTGGAGCATTTGTTTGTGTGGGAATCTCACCAAGCTTCATTTCATTCCTAGGCACTCAAAGGGCATTAAGCCTAGAGTGTGAAAACTGAGTTTCCTTGAGAGCTGCTTGGAAGCCTGATGGTGTGTGAAGTTAGTGAGCCAAATGGAGTTGTTCTCCCACAAGAACCACTCGGCTGATTCTTCTTCAATATGCGCTTCACCAACATGTAGTGTTTCCTTGATTGAATTAGCTCTCACACCAATATTTGCGCCTAGAGCCTTTGCATTGAGGGCTATCTGAAAATGGCTTTGGCGCTGAAGTTGTCTGTGAATGTGGACTTGGTAGCATGTGAAACCCGCATGTGGAGCATTGGTTTGTGTGGGATGCTCTACCAGGTTCATTCCTAGATAATGCACTCAAAGGGCATTAAGCCTAGAGTGTGAAAACTGAGTTTCCTTGAGAGCTGCTTGGAAGCCTGATGGTGTGTGAAGTTAGTGAGCCAAATGGAGTTGTTCTCCCACAAGAACCACTCGGCTGATTCTTCTTCAATATGCGCTTCACCAACATGCAGTGTTTCCTTGATTGAATTAGCTCTCACACCAATATTTGCGCCTAGAGCCTTTGCATTGAGGGCTATCTGAAAATGGCTTTGGCGCTGAAGTTGTCTGTGAATGTGGAGTTGGTGGCATGTGAAACCCGCATGTGGAGCATTGGTTTGTGTGGGATGCTCTACCAGGTTCATTCCTACATAATGCACTCAAAGGGCATTAAGCCTAGAGTGTGAAAACTGAGTTTCCTTGAGAGCTGCTTGGAAGCCTGATGGTGTGTGAAGTTAGTGAGCCAAATGGAGGTGTTCTCCCACAAGAACCACTCGGCTGATTCTTCTTCAATATGCGCTTCACCAACATGCAGTGTTTCCTTGATTGAATTAGCTCTCACACCAATATTTGCGCCTAGAGCCTTTGCATTGAGGGCTATCTGAAAATGGCTTTGGCGCTGAAGTTGTCTGTGAATGTGGAGTTGGTGGCATGTGAAACCCGCCTGTGGAGCATTGGTTCGTGTGGGATGCTCTACCAGGTTCATTTCATTCCTAGGCACTCAAAGGGCATTAAGCCTAGAGTGTGAAAACTGAGTTTCCTTGAGAGCTGCTTGGAAGCCTGATGGTGTGTGAAGTTAGTGAGCCAAATGGAGGTGTTCTCCCACAAGAACCACTCGGCTGATTCTTCTTCAATATGCGCTTCACCAACATGCAGTGTTTCCTTGATTGAATTAGCTCTCACACCAATATTTGCGCCTAGAGCCTTTGTGTTGAGGGCTATCTGAAAACGGCTTTGGCGCTGAAGTTGTCTGTGAATGTGGAGTTGGTGGCATGTGAAACCCGCATGTGGAGCATTGGTTTGTGTGGGATGCTCTATCAGGTTCATTCCTACATAATGCACTCAAAGGGCATTAAGCCTAGAGTGTGAAAACTGAGTTTCCTTGAGAGCTGCTTGGAAGCCTAATGGTGTGTGAAGTTAGTGAGCCAAATGGAGTTGTTCTCCCACAAGAACCACTCGGCTGATTCTTCTTCAGTATGCGCTTCACCAACATGCAGTGTTTCCTTGATTGAATTAGCTCTCACACCAATATTTGCACCTAGAGCCTTTGCATTGAGGGCTATCTGAAAATGGCTTTGGCGCTGAAGTTGTCTGTGAATGTGGAGTTGGTGGCATGTGAAACCCGCCTGTGGAGCATTGGTTTGTGTGGGATGCTCTACCAGGTTCCTTCCTACATAATGCACTCAAAGGGCATTAAGCCTAGGGTGTGAAAACTGAGTTTCCTTGAGAGCTGCATGGAAGCCTGATGGTGTTTGAAGTTAGTGAGCCAAATGGAGTTGTTCTCCCACAAGAACCACTCGGCTGATTCTTCTTCAATATGCGCTTCACCAACATGCAGTGTTTCCTTGATTGAATTAGCTCTCACACCAATATTTGCGCCTAGAGCCTTTGCATTGAGGGCTATCTGAAAATGGCTTTGGCGTTGAAGTTGTCTGTGAATGTGGAGTTGGTGGCATGTGAAACCCGCCTGTGGAGCATTCGTTTGTGTGGGATGCTCTACCAGGTTCATTCCTACATAATGCACTCAAAGGGCATTAAGCCTAGAGTGTGAAAACTGAGTTTGCTTGAGAGCTGCTTGGAAGCCTAATGGTGTGTGAAGTTAGTGAGCCAAATGGAGTTGTTCTCCCACAAGAACCACTCTGCCGATTCTTCTTCAATATGCGCTTCACCAACATGCAGTGTTTCCTTGATTGAATTAGCTCTCACACCAATATTTGCGCCTAGAGCCATTGTATTGAGAGCTATCTGAAAACGGCTTTGGCGCTGAAGTTGTCTGTGAATGTGGAGTTGGTGGCATGTGAAACCCGCCTGTGGAGCATTGGTTTGTGTGGGATGCTCACCAAGCTGCATTTCATTCCTAGGCACTCAAAGGGCATTAAGCCTAGAGTGTGAAACCTGAGTTTCCTTGAGAGCTGCTTGGAAGCCTGATGGTGTGTGAAGTTAGTGAGCCAAATGGAGTTGTTCTCCCACAAGAACCACTCGGCTGATTCTTCTTCAATATGCACTTCACCAACATGCAGTGTTTCCTTGATTGAATTAGCTCTCACACCAATATTTGCGCCTAGAGCCTTTGCATTGAGGGCTATCTGAAAATGGCTTTGGCGCTGAAGTTGTCTGTGAATGTGGAGTTGGTGGTATGTGAAACCCGCATGTGGAGCATTGGTTTGTGTGGGATGCTCTACCAGCTACATTTCATTCCTAGGCACTCAAAGGGCATTAAGCCTAGAGTGTGAAAACTGAGTTTCCTTGAGAGCTGCTTGGAAGCCTGATGGTGTGTGAAGTTAGTGAGCCAAATGGAGTTGTTCTCCCACAAGAACCACTCGGCTGATTCTTCTTCAATATGCGCTTCACCAACATGCAGTGTTTCCTTGATTGAATTAGCTCTCACACCAATATTTGCGCCTAGAGCCTTTGTGTTGAGGGCTATCTGAAAATGGCTTTGGCGCTGAAGTTGTCTGTGAATGTGGAGTTGGTGGCATGTGAAACCCGCATGTGGAGCATTGGTTTGTGTGGGATGCTCTACCAGGTTCATTCCTAGATAATGCACTCAAAGGGCATTAAGCCTAGAGTGTGAAAACTGAGTTTCCTTCAGAGCTGCTTGGAAGCCTGATGGTGTGTGAAGTTAGTGAGCCAAATGGAGTTGTTCTCCCACAAGAACCACTCGGCTGATTCTTCTTCAATATGCACTTCAGCAACATGCAGTGTTTCCTTGATTGAATTAGCTCTCACACCAATATTTGCACCTAGAGCCTTTGCATTGAGGGCTATCTGAAAATGGCTTTGGCGCTGAAGTTGTCTGTGAATGTGGAGTTGGTGGTATGTGAAACCCGCATGTGGAGCATTGGTTTGTGTGGGATGCTCTACCAGCTGCATTTCATTCCTAGGCACTCAAAGGGCATTAAGCCTAGAGTGTGAAAACTGAGTTTCCTTGAGAGCTGCTTGGAAGCCTGATGGTGTGTGAAGTTAGTGAGCCAAATGGAGTTGTTCTCCCACAAGAACCACTCGGCTGATTCTTCTTCAATATGCGCTTCACCAACATGCAGTGTTTCCTTGATTGAATTAGCTCTCACACCAATATTTGCGCCTAGAGCCTTTGCATTGAGGGCTATCTGAAAATGGCTTTGGCGCTGAAGTTGTCTGTGAATGTGGAGTTGGTGGCATGTGAAACCCGCATGTGGAGCATTGGCTTGTGTGGGATGCTCTACCAGGTTCATTCCTACATAATGCACTCAAAGGGCATTAAGCCTAGAGTGTGAAAACTGAGTTTCCTTCAGAGCTGCTTGGAAGCCTGATGGTGTGTGAAGTTAATGAGCCAAATGGAGTTGTTCTCCCACAAGAACCACTCGGCTGATTCTTCTTCAATATGCGCTTCACCAACATGCAGTGTTTCCTTGATTGAATTAGCTCTCACACCAATATTTGGGCCTGGAGCCTTTGCATGAGGGCTACCTGAAACGGCTTTGGCGCTGAAGTTGTCTGTGAATGTGGAGTTGGTGGCATGTGAAACCCGCCTGCGGAGCATTGGTTTGTGTGATAAGTTCACCAAGCTTCATTTCAGTCCTAGGCACTCAAAGGGCATTAAGCCTAGAGTGTGAAAACTGAGTTTCCTTGAGAGCTGCTTGGAAGCCTGATGGTGTGTGAAGTTAGTGAGCCAAATGGAGTTGTTCTCCCACAAGAACCACTCGGCTGATTCTTCTTCAATATGCGCTTCACCAACATGCAGTGTTTCCTTGATTGAATTAGCTCTCACACCAATATTTGGGCCTAGAGCCTTTGCATTGAGGGCTATCTGAAAACGGCTTTGGCGCTGAAGTTGTCTGTGAATGTGGAGTTGGTGGCATGTGAAACCCGCCTGTGGAGCATTGGTTTGTGTGGGATGCTCTACCAGGTTCATTCCTACATAATGCACTCAAAGGGCATTAAGCCTAGAGTGTGAAAACTGAGTTTCCTTGAGAGCTGTTTGGAAGCCTGATGGTGTGTGAAGTTAGTGAGCCAAATGGAGTTGTTCTCCCACAAGAACCACTCGGCTGATTCTTCTTCAATATGCGCTTCACCAACATGCAGTGTTTCCTTGATTGAATTAGCTCTCACACCAATATTTGCGCCTAGAGCCTTTGTATTGAGAGCTATCTGAAAATGGCTTTGGCGCTGAAGTTGTCTGTGAATGTGGAGTTGGTGGCATGTGAAACCCGCCTGTGGAGCATTGGTTTGTGTGGGATGCTCACCAAGCTGCATTACATTCCCAGGCACTCAAAGGGCATTAAGCCTAGAGTGTGAAAACTGAGTTTCCTTGAGAGCTGCTTGGAAGCCTGATGGTGTGTGAAGTTAGTGAGCCAAATGGAGTTGTTCTCCCACAAGAACCACTCGGCTGATTCTTCTTCAATATGCGCTTCACCAACATGCAGTGTTTCCTTGATTGAATTAGCTCTCACACCAATATTTGCGCCTAGAGCCTTTGCATTGAGGGCTATCTGAAAATGGCTTTGGCGCTGAAGTTGTCTGTGAATGTGGAGTTGGTGGCATGTGAAACCCGCATGTGGAGCATTGGTTCGTGTGGGATGCTCTACCAGGTGCATTTCATTCCTAGACACTCAAAGGGCATTAAGCCTAGAGTGTGAAAACTGAGTTTCCTTGAGAGCTGCATGGAAGCCTGATGGTGTGTGAAGTTAGTGAGCCAAATGGAGTTGTTCTCCCACAAGAACCACTCGGCTGATTCTTCTTCAATATGCGCTTAACCAACATGCAGTGTTTCCTTGATTGAATTAGCTCTCACACCAATATTTGGGCCTGGAGCCTTTGCATTGAGGGCTACTTGAAAACGGCTTTGGCGCTGACATTGTCTGTGAATGTGGAGTTGATGGCATGTGAAACCCGCCTGTGGAGCATTGGTTTGTGTGGGAATCTCACCAAGCTTCATTTCAGTCCTAGGCACTCAAAGGGCATTAAGCCTAGAGTGTGAAAACTGAGTTTCCTTGAGAGCTGCTTGGAAGCCTGATGGTGTGTGAAGTTAGTGAGCCAAATGGAGTTGTTCTCCCACAAGAACCACTCGGCTGATTCTTCTTCAATATGCCCTTCACCAACATGCAGTGTTTCCTTGATTGAATTAGCTCTCACACCAATATTTGCGCCTAGAGCCTTTGTGTTGAGGGCTATCTGAAAATGTCTTTGGCGCTGAAGTTGTCTGTGAATGTGGAGTTGGTGGCATGTGAAACCTGCATGTGGAGCATTGGCTTGTGTGGGATGCTCTATCAGGTTCATTCCTACATAATGCACTCAAAGGGCATTAAGCCTAGAGTGTGAAAACTGAGTTTTCTTCAGAGCTGCTTGGAAGCCTGATGGTGTGTGAAGTTAGTGAGCCAAATGGAGTTGTTGTCCCACAAGAACCACTCGGCTGATTCTTCTTCAATATGCGCTTCACCAACATGCAGTGTTTCCTTGATTGAATTAGCTCTCACACCAATATTTGCGCCTAGAGCCTTTGTATTGAGAGCTATCTGAAAATGCCTTTGGCGCTGAAGTTGTCTGTGAATGTGGAGTTGGTGGCATGTGAAACCCGCCTGTGGAGCATTGGTTTGTGTGGGATGCTCTACCAGGTTCATTTCAGTCCTAGGCACTCAAAGGGCATTAAGCCTAGAGTGTGAAAACTGAGTTTCCTTGAGAGCTTCTTGGAAGCCTGATGGTGTGTGAAGTTAGTGAGCCAAATGGGGTTGTTCTCCCACAAGAACCACTCGGCTGATTCTTCTTCAATATGCGCTTCACCAACATGCAGTGTTTCCTTGATTGAATTAGCTCTCACACCAATATTTGCGCCTAGAGCCTTTGCATTGAGGGCTATCTGAAAATGGCTTTGGCGCTGAAGTTGTCTGTGAATGTGGAGTTGGTGGCATGTGAAACCCGCATGTGGAGCATTGGTTCGTGTGGGATGCTCTACCAGGTGCATTTCATTCCTAGACACTCAAAGGGCATTAAGCCTAGAGTGTGAAAACTGAGTTTCCTTGAGAGCTGCTTGGAAGCCTGATGGTGTGTGAAGTTAGTGAGCCAAATGGAGTTGTTCTCCCACAAGAACCACTCGGCTGATTCTTCTTCAATATGCGCTTAACCAACATGCAGTGTTTCCTTGATTGAATTAGCTCTCACACCAATATTTGGGCCTGGAGCCTTTGCATTGAGGGCTACTTGAAAACGGCTTTGGCGCTGACATTGTCTGTGAATGTGGAGTTGATGGCATGTGAAACCCGCCTGTGGAGCATTGGTTTGTGTGGGAATCTCACCAAGCTTCATTTCAGTCCTAGGCACTCAAAGGGCATTAAGCCTAGAGTGTGAAAACTGAGTTTCCTTGAGAGCTGCATGGAAGCCTGATGGTGTGTGAAGTTAGTGAGCCAAATGGAGTTGTTCTCCCACAAGAACCACTCGGCTGATTCTTCTTCAATATGCCCTTCACCAACATGCAATGTTTCCTTGATTGAATTAGCTCTCACACCAATATTTGCGCCTAGAGCCTTTGTGTTGAGGGCTATCTGAAAATGTCTTTGGCGCTGAAGTTGTCTGTGAATGTGGAGTTGGTGGCATGTGAAACCCGCATGTGGAGCATTGGCTTGTGTGGGATGCTCTATCAGGTTCATTCCTACATAATGCACTCAAAGGGCATTAAGCCTAGAGTGTGAAAACTGAGTTTTCTTCAGAGCTGCTTGGAAGCCTGATGGTGTGTGAAGTTAGTGAGCCAAATGGAGTTGTTCTCCCACAAGAACCACTCGGCTGATTCTTCTTCAATATGCGCTTCACCAACATGCAGTGTTTCCTTGATTGAATTAGCTCTCACACCAATATTTGCGCCTAGAGCCTTTGTGTTGAGAGCTATCTGAAAATGGCTTTGGCGCTGAAGTTGTCTGTGAATGTGGAGTTGGTGGCATGTGAAACCCGCCTGTGGAGCATTGGTTTGTGTGGGATGCTCTACCAGGTTCATTTCAGTCCTAGGCACTCAAAGGGCATTAAGCCTAGAGTGTGAAAACTGAGATTCCTTGAGAGCTGCTTGGAAGCCTGATGGTGTGTGAAGTTAGTGAGCCAAATGGAGTTGTTCTCCCACAAGAACCACTCGCCTGATTCTTCTTCAATATGCGCTTCAGCAACATGCAGTGTTTCCTTGATTGAATTAGCTCTCACACCAATATTTGCGCCTAGAGCCTTTGCATTGAGGGCTATCTGAAAATGGCTTTGGCGCTGAAGTTGTCTGTGAATGTGGAGTTGGTGGCATGTGAAACCCGCATGTGGAGCATTGGTTCGTGTGGGATGCTCTACCAGGTGCATTTCATTCCTAGACACTCAAAGGGCATTAAGCCTAGAGTGTGAAAACTGAGTTTCCTTGAGAGCTGCTTGGAAGCCTGATGGTGTGTGAAGTTAGTGAGCCAAATGGAGTTGTTCTCCCACAAGAACCACTCGGCTGATTCTTCTTCAATATGCGCTTCACCAACATGCAGTGTTTCCTTGATTGAATTAGCTCTCACACCAATATTTGGGCCTGGAGTCTTTGCATTGAGGGCTATCTGAAAATGGCTTTGGCGCTGACATTGTCTGTGAATGTGGAGTTGGTGGCATGTGAAACCCGCCTGTGGAGCATTGGTTTGTGTGGGAATCTCACCAAGCTTCATTTCAGTCCTAGGCACTCAAAGGGCATTAAGCCTAGAGCGTGAAAACTGAGTTTCCTTGAGAGCTGCTTGGAAGCCTGATGCTGTGTGAAGTTAGTGAGCCAAATGGAGTTGTTCTCCCACAAGAACCACTCGGCTGATTCTTCTTCAATATGCGCTTCACCAACATGCAGTGTTTCCTTGATTGAATTAGCTCTCACACCAATATTTTCTCCTAGAGCCTTTGCATTGAGAGCTATCTGAAAATGGCTTTGGCGCTGAAGTTGTCTGTGAATGTGGAGTTGGTGGCATGTGAAACCCGCATGTGGAGCATTGGTTTGTGTGGGATGCTCTACCAGGTTCATTCCTACATAATGCACTCAAAGGGCATTAAGCCTAGAGTGTGAAATCTGAGTTTCCTTGAGAGCTGCTTGGAAGCCTGATGGTGTGTGAAGTTAGTGAGCCAAATGGAGTTGTTCTCCCACAACAACCACTCGGCTGATTCTTCTTCAATATGCCCTTCAACAACATGCAGTGTTTCCTTGATTGAATTAGCTCTCACACCAATATTTGCGCCTAGAGCCTTTGTGTTGAGGGCTATCTGAAAACGGCTTTGGCGCTGAAGTTGTCTGTGAATGTGGAGTTGGTGGCATGTGAAACCCGCATGTGGAGCATTGGTTTGTGTGGGATGCTCTACCAGGTTCATTCCTACATAATGCACTCAAAGGGCACTAAGCATAGAGTGTGAAAACTGAGTTTCCTTGAGAGCTGCTTGGAAGCCTGATGGTGTGTGAAGTTAGTGAGCCAAATGGAGTTGTTCTCCCACAAGAACCACTCGGCTGATTCTTCTTCAATATGCGCTTCACCAACATGCAGTGTTTCCTTGATTGAATTAGCTCTCACACCAATATTTGGGCCTGGAGCCTTTGCATTGAGGGCTATCTGAAAATGGCTTTGGCGCTGAAGTTGTCTGTGAATGTGGAGTTGGTGGCATGTGAAACCCGCATGTGGAGCATTGGTTTGTGTGGGATGCTCTACCAGGTTCATTCCTACATAATGCACTCAAAGGGCATTAAGCCTAGAGTGTGAAAACTGAGTTTCCTTGAGAGCTGCTTGGAAGCCTGATGGTGTGTGAAGTTAGTGAGCCAAAATGGGGTTGTTCTCCCACAAGAACCACTCGGCTGATTCTTCTTCAATATGCGCTTCACCAACATGCAGTGTTTCCTTGATTGAATTAGCTCTCACACCAATATTTTCTCCTAGAGCCTTTGCATTGAGGGCTATCTGAATATGGCTTTGGCGCTGATGTTGTCTGTGAATGTGGAGTTGGTGGCATGTGAAACCCGCCTGTGGAGCATTGGTTTGTGTGGGAATCTCACCAAGCTTCATTTCAGTCCTAGGCACTCAAAGGGCATTAAGCCTAGAGTGTGAAAACTGAGTTTCCTTGAGAGCTGCTTGGAAGCCTGATGGTGTGTGAAGTTAGTGAGCCAAATGGAGTTGTTCTCCCACAAGAACCACTCGGCTGATTCTTCTTCAATATGCCCTTCACCAACATGCAGTGTTTCCTTGATTGAATTAGCTCTCACACCAATATTTGCGCCTAGAGCCTTTGTGTTGAGGGCTATCTGAAAATGTCTTTGGCGCTGAAGTTGTCTGTGAATGTGGAGTTGGTGGCATGTGAAACCTGCATGTGGAGCATTGGCTTGTGTGGGATGCTCTATCAGGTTCATTCCTACATAATGCACTCAAAGGGCATTAAGCCTAGAGTGTGAAAACTGAGTTTTCTTCAGAGCTGCTTGGAAGCCTGATGGTGTGTGAAGTTAGTGAGCCAAATGGAGTTGTTGTCCCACAAGAACCACTCGGCTGATTCTTCTTCAATATGCGCTTCACCAACATGCAGTGTTTCCTTGATTGAATTAGCTCTCACACCAATATTTGCGCCTAGAGCCTTTGTATTGAGAGCTATCTGAAAATGCCTTTGGCGCTGAAGTTGTCTGTGAATGTGGAGTTGGTGGCATGTGAAACCCGCCTGTGGAGCATTGGTTTGTGTGGGATGCTCTACCAGGTTCATTTCAGTCCTAGGCACTCAAAGGGCATTAAGCCTAGAGTGTGAAAACTGAGTTTCCTTGAGAGCTTCTTGGAAGCCTGATGGTGTGTGAAGTTAGTGAGCCAAATGGGGTTGTTCTCCCACAAGAACCACTCGGCTGATTCTTCTTCAATATGCGCTTCACCAACATGCAGTGTTTCCTTGATTGAATTAGCTCTCACACCAATATTTGCGCCTAGAGCCTTTGCATTGAGGGCTATCTGAAAATGGCTTTGGCGCTGAAGTTGTCTGTGAATGTGGAGTTGGTGGCATGTGAAACCCGCATGTGGAGCATTGGTTCGTGTGGGATGCTCTACCAGGTGCATTTCATTCCTAGACACTCAAAGGGCATTAAGCCTAGAGTGTGAAAACTGAGTTTCCTTGAGAGCTGCTTGGAAGCCTGATGGTGTGTGAAGTTAGTGAGCCAAATGGAGTTGTTCTCCCACAAGAACCACTCGGCTGATTCTTCTTCAATATGCGCTTAACCAACATGCAGTGTTTCCTTGATTGAATTAGCTCTCACACCAATATTTGGGCCTGGAGCCTTTGCATTGAGGGCTACTTGAAAACGGCTTTGGCGCTGACATTGTCTGTGAATGTGGAGTTGGTGGCATGTGAAACCCGCCTGTGGAGCATTGGTTTGTGTGGGAATCTCACCAAGCTTCATTTCAGTCCTAGGCACTCAAAGGGCATTAAGCCTAGAGTGTGAAAACTGAGTTTCCTTGAGAGCTGCTTGGAAGCCTGATGGTGTGTGAAGTTAGTGAGCCAAATGGAGTTGTTCTCCCACAAGAACCACTCGGCTGATTCTTCTTCAATATGCCCTTCACCAACATGCAATGTTTCCTTGATTGAATTAGCTCTCACACCAATATTTGCGCCTAGAGCCTTTGTGTTGAGGGCTATCTGAAAATGTCTTTGGCGCTGAAGTTGTCTGTGAATGTGGAGTTGGTGGCATGTGAAACCCGCATGTGGAGCATTGGCTTGTGTGGGATGCTCTATCAGGTTCATTCCTACATAATGCACTCAAAGGGCATTAAGCCTAGAGTGTGAAAACTGAGTTTTCTTCAGAGCTGCTTGGAAGCCTGATGGTGTGTGAAGTTAGTGAGCCAAATGGAGTTGTTCTCCCACAAGAACCACTCGGCTGATTCTTCTTCAATATGCGCTTCACCAACATGCAGTGTTTCCTTGATTGAATTAGCTCTCACACCAATATTTGCGCCTAGAGCCTTTGTGTTGAGAGCTATCTGAAAATGGCTTTGGCGCTGAAGTTGTCTGTG
>NW_026701275.1:0-54102 GCF_030435755.1 Ochotona princeps | reverse complement strand
TAACTTCAGTGCCACAGCTGTTTTCAGATAGCCCTCAATGCAAAGGCTCTAGACGCAAATATTGGTGTGAGAGCTAATTCAATCAAGGGAACACTGCATGTTGGTGAAGGGCATATTGAAAAGGATCAGCCTAGTGGTTCTTGTGGGAGAACAACTCCATTTGGCTCACTAACTTCACACACCATCAGGCTTCCAAGCAGCTCTCAAGGAAACTCAGTTTTCACACTCTATGCTTAGTGCCCTTTGAGTGCCTAGGTCTGAAATGAAGCTTGGTGAGCATCCCACACAAACGAATGCTCCACATGCGGGTTTCACATGCCACCAACTCCACATTCTCAGGCAACTTCAGCGCCACAGCCGTTTTCAGATAGCCCTCAATGCAAAGGCTCTAGACGCA
The DNA here is from genome assembly GCF_030435755.1 of Ochotona princeps. Taxonomy (NCBI): domain Eukaryota; kingdom Metazoa; phylum Chordata; class Mammalia; order Lagomorpha; family Ochotonidae; genus Ochotona; species Ochotona princeps. The sequence goes on along the minus strand of NW_026701275.1, from coordinate 53,705 downwards.
AATATTGGTGTGAGAGCTAATTCAATCAAGGAAACACTGCATGTTGGTGAAGGGCATATTGAAGAAGGATCAGCCGAGTGGTTCCTGTGGGAGAACAACTCCATTTGGCTCACTAACTTCACACACCATCAGGCTTCCAAGCAGCTCTCAAGGAAACTCAGTTTTCACACTCTATGCTTAGTGCCCTTTGAGTGCATTATCTAGGAATGAACCTGGTAGAGAATCCCACACAAACGAATGCTCCACATGCGGGTTTCACATGCCACCAACTCCACATTCACAGGCAACTTCAGAGCCACAGCCATTGTCAGATACCCCTCAATGCAAAGGCTCTAGACGCAAATATTGGTGTGAGAGCTAATTCAATCAAGGGAACACTGCATGTTGGTGAAGGGCATATTGAAGAAGGATCAGCCGAGTGGTTGTTGTGGGAGAACAACTCCATTTGGCTCAGTAACTTCACACACCATCAGGCTTCCAAGCAGCTCTCAAGGAAACTCAGTTTTCACACTCTATGCTTAGTGCCCTTTGAGTGCATTATCTAGGAATGAACCTGGTAGAGCATCCCACACAAACGAATGCTCCACATGCGGGTTTCACATGCCACCAACTCCACATTCACAGGCAACTTCAGCGCCACAGCCGTTTTCAGATAGCCCTCAATGCAAAGGCTCTAGACGCAAATATTGGTGTGAGAGCTAATTCAATGAAGGGAACACTGCATGTTGGTGAAGGGCATATTGAAGAAGGATCAGCCGAGTGGTTCTTGTGGGAGAACAACTCCATTTGGCTCACTAACTTCACACAGCATCAGGCTTCCAAGCAGCTCTCAAGGAAACTCAGTTTTCACACTCTATGCTTAGTGCCCTTTGAGTGCATTATCTAGGAATGAACCTGGTAGAGCATCCCACACTAACGAATGCTCCACATGCGGGTTTCACATGCCACCAACTCCACATTCACAGGCAACTTCTGCGCCACAGCCGTTTTCAGATAGCCCTCAATGCAAAGGCTCTAGACGCAAATATTGGTGTGAGAGCTAATTCAATCAAGGAAACACTGCATGTTGGTGAAGGGCATATTGAAGAAGGATCAGCCGAGTGGTTCTTGTGGGAGAACAACTCCATTTCTCTCACTAACTTCACACACCATCAGGCTTCCAAGCAGCTCTCAAGGAAACCCAGTTTTCACACTCTATGCTTAGTGCCCTTTGAGTGCATTATCTAGGAATGAACCTGGTAGAGCATCCCACACAAACGAATGCTCCACATGCGGATTTCACATGCCACCAACTCCACATTCACAGGCAACTTCAGTGCCACAGCCGTTTTCAGATAGCCCTCAATGCAAAGGCTCTAGACGCAAATATTGGTGTGAGAGCTAATTCAATCAAGGAAACACTGCATGTTGGTGAAGGGCATATTGAAGAAGAATCAGCCGAGTGATTCTTGTGGGAGAACAACTCCATTTGGCTCACTAACTTCACACACCATCAGGCTTCCAAGCAGCTCTCAAGGAAACTCAGTTTTCACACTCTATGCTTAGTGCCCTTTGAATGCATTATCTGGGAATGAACCTGGTAGAGCATCCCACACTAACGAATGCTCCACATGTGGTTTCACATGCCACCAACTCCACATTCACAGGCAACTTCAGCGCCACAGCTGTTTTCAGATAGCCCTCAATGCAAAGGCTCTAGACGCAAATATTGGTGTGAGAGCTAATTCAATCAAGGGAACACTGCATGTTGGTGAAGGGCATATTGAAAAGGATCAGCCTAGTGGTTCTTGTGGGAGAACAACTCCATTTGGCTCACTAACTTCACACACCATCAGGCTTCCAAGCAGCTCTCAAGGAAACTCAGTTTTCACACTCTATGCTTAGTGCCCTTTGAGTGCCTAGGTCTGAAATGAAGCTTGGTGAGCATCCCACACAAACGAATGCTCCACATGCGGGTTTCACATGCCACCAACTCCACATTCTCAGGCAACTTCAGCGCCACAGCCGTTTTCAGATAGCCCTCAATGCAAAGGCTCTAGACGCAAATATTGGTGTGAGAGCTAATTCAATCAAGGAAACACTGCATGTTGGTGAAGGGCATATTGAAGAAGGATCAGCCGAGTGGTTCTTGTGGGAGAACAACTCCATTTGGCTCACTAACTTCACACACCATCAGGCTTCCAAGCAGCTCTCAAGGAAACTCAGTTTTCACACTCTATGCTTAGTGCCCTTTGAGTGCATTATCTAGGAATGAACCTGGTAGAGCATCCCACACAAACGAATGCTCCACATGCGGGTTTCACATGCCACCAACTCCACATTCACAGGCAACTTCAGAGCCACAGCCATTGTCAGATACCCCTCAATGCAAAGGCTCTAGACGCAAATATTGGTGTGAGAGCTAATTCAATCAAGGAAACACTGCATGTTGGTGAAGGGCATATTGAAGAAGGATCAGCCGAGTGGTTCTTGTGGGAGAACAACTCCATTTGGCTCACTAACTTCACACAGCATCAGGCTTCCAAGCAGCTCTCAAGGAAACTCAGTTTTCACACTCTATGCTTAGTGCTCTTTGAGTGCATTATCTAGGAATGAACCTGGTAGAGCATCCCACACTAACGAATGCTCCACATGCGGGTTTCACATGCCACCAACTCCACATTCACAGGCAACTTCTGTGCCACAGCCGTTTTCAGATAGCCCTCAATGCAAAGGCTCTAGACGCAAATATTGGTGTGAGAGCTAATTCAATCAAGGAAACACTGCATGTTGGTGAAGGGCATATTGAAGAAGGATCAGCCGAGTGGTTCTTGTGGGAGAACAACTCCATTTCTCTCACTAACTTCACACACCATCAGGCTTCCAAGCAGCTCTCAAGGAAACCCAGTTTTCACACTCTATGCTTAGTGCCCTTTGAGTGCATTATCTAGGAATGAACCTGGTAGAGCATCCCACACAAACGAATGCTCCACATGCGGATTTCACATGCCACCAACTCCACATTCACAGGCAACTTCAGCGCCACAGCCGTTTTCAGATAGCCCTCAATGCAAAGGCTCTAGACGCAAATATTCGTGTGAGAGCTAATTCAATCAAGGAAACACTGCATGTTGGTGAAGGGCATATTGAAGAAGGATCAGCCGAGTGGTTCTTGTGGGAGAACAACTCCATTTGGCTCACTAACTTCACACACCATCAGGCTTCCAAGCAGCTCTCAAGGAAACTCAGTTTTCACACTCTATGCTTAGTGCCCTTTGAGTGCATTATCTAGGAATGAACCTGGTAGAGAATCCCACACAAACGAATGCTCCACATGCGGGTTTCACATGCCACCAACTCCACATTCACAGGCAACTTCAGAGCCACAGCCATTGTCAGATACCCCTCAATGCAAAGGCTCTAGACGCAAATATTGGTGTGAGAGCTAATTCAATCAAGGAAACACTGCATGTTGGTGAAGGGCATATTGAAGAAGGATCAGCCGAGTGGTTGTTGTGGGAGAACAACTCCATTTGGCTCAGTAACTTCACACACCATCAGGCTTCCAAGCAGCTCTCAAGGAAACTCAGTTTTCACACTCTATGCTTAGTGCCCTTTGAGTGCATTATCTAGGAATGAACCTGGTAGAGCATCCCACACAAACGAATGCTCCACATGCGGGTTTCACATGCCACCAACTCCACATTCACAGGCAACTTCAGCGCCACAGCCGTTTTCAGATAGCCCTCAATGCAAAGGCTCTAGACGCAAATATTGGTGTGAGAGCTAATTCAATGAAGGGAACACTGCATGTTGGTGAAGGGCATATTGAAGAAGGATCAGCCGAGTGGTTCTTGTGGGAGAACAACTCCATTTGGCTCACTAACTTCACACACCATCAGGCTTCCAAGCAGCTCTCAAGGAAACTCAGTTTTCACACTCTATGCTTAGTGCCCTTTGAATGCATTATCTGGGAATGAACCTGGTAGAGCATCCCACACTAACGAATGCTCCACATGTGGTTTCACATGCCACCAACTCCACATTCACAGGCAACTTCAGTGCCACAGCTGTTTTCAGATAGCCCTCAATGCAAAGGCTCTAGACGCAAATATTGGTGTGAGAGCTAATTCAATCAAGGGAACACTGCATGTTGGTGAAGGGCATATTGAAAAGGATCAGCCTAGTGGTTCTTGTGGGAGAACAACTCCATTTGGCTCACTAACTTCACACACCATCAGGCTTCCAAGCAGCTCTCAAGGAAACTCAGTTTTCACACTCTATGCTTAGTGCCCTTTGAGTGCCTAGGTCTGAAATGAAGCTTGGTGAGCATCCCACACAAACGAATGCTCCACATGCGGGTTTCACATGCCACCAACTCCACATTCTCAGGCAACTTCAGCGCCACAGCCGTTTTCAGATAGCCCTCAATGCAAAGGCTCTAGACGCAAATATTGGTGTGAGAGCTAATTCAATCAAGGAAACACTGCATGTTGGTGAAGGGCATATTGAAGAAGGATCAGCCGAGTGGTTCCTGTGGGAGAACAACTCCATTTGGCTCACTAACTTCACACACCATCAGGCTTCCAAGCAGCTCTCAAGGAAACTCAGTTTTCACACTCTATGCTTAGTGCCCTTTGAGTGCATTATCTAGGAATGAACCTGGTAGAGAATCCCACACAAACGAATGCTCCACATGCGGGTTTCACATGCCACCAACTCCACATTCACAGGCAACTTCAGAGCCACAGCCATTGTCAGATACCCCTCAATGCAAAGGCTCTAGACGCAAATATTGGTGTGAGAGCTAATTCAATCAAGGGAACACTGCATGTTGGTGAAGGGCATATTGAAGAAGGATCAGCCGAGTGGTTGTTGTGGGAGAACAACTCCATTTGGCTCAGTAACTTCACACACCATCAGGCTTCCAAGCAGCTCTCAAGGAAACTCAGTTTTCACACTCTATGCTTAGTGCCCTTTGAGTGCATTATCTAGGAATGAACCTGGTAGAGCATCCCACACAAACGAATGCTCCACATGCGGGTTTCACATGCCACCAACTCCACATTCACAGGCAACTTCAGCGCCACAGCCGTTTTCAGATAGCCCTCAATGCAAAGGCTCTAGACGCAAATATTGGTGTGAGAGCTAATTCAATGAAGGGAACACTGCATGTTGGTGAAGGGCATATTGAAGAAGGATCAGCCGAGTGGTTCTTGTGGGAGAACAACTCCATTTGGCTCACTAACTTCACACAGCATCAGGCTTCCAAGCAGCTCTCAAGGAAACTCAGTTTTCACACTCTATGCTTAGTGCCCTTTGAGTGCATTATCTAGGAATGAACCTGGTAGAGCATCCCACACTAACGAATGCTCCACATGCGGGTTTCACATGCCACCAACTCCACATTCACAGGCAACTTCTGCGCCACAGCCGTTTTCAGATAGCCCTCAATGCAAAGGCTCTAGACGCAAATATTGGTGTGAGAGCTAATTCAATCAAGGAAACACTGCATGTTGGTGAAGGGCATATTGAAGAAGGATCAGCCGAGTGGTTCTTGTGGGAGAACAACTCCATTTCTCTCACTAACTTCACACACCATCAGGCTTCCAAGCAGCTCTCAAGGAAACCCAGTTTTCACACTCTATGCTTAGTGCCCTTTGAGTGCATTATCTAGGAATGAACCTGGTAGAGCATCCCACACAAACGAATGCTCCACATGCGGATTTCACATGCCACCAACTCCACATTCACAGGCAACTTCAGTGCCACAGCCGTTTTCAGATAGCCCTCAATGCAAAGGCTCTAGACGCAAATATTGGTGTGAGAGCTAATTCAATCAAGGAAACACTGCATGTTGGTGAAGGGCATATTGAAGAAGAATCAGCCGAGTGATTCTTGTGGGAGAACAACTCCATTTGGCTCACTAACTTCACACACCATCAGGCTTCCAAGCAGCTCTCAAGGAAACTCAGTTTTCACACTCTATGCTTAGTGCCCTTTGAATGCATTATCTGGGAATGAACCTGGTAGAGCATCCCACACTAACGAATGCTCCACATGTGGTTTCACATGCCACCAACTCCACATTCACAGGCAACTTCAGCGCCACAGCTGTTTTCAGATAGCCCTCAATGCAAAGGCTCTAGACGCAAATATTGGTGTGAGAGCTAATTCAATCAAGGGAACACTGCATGTTGGTGAAGGGCATATTGAAAAGGATCAGCCTAGTGGTTCTTGTGGGAGAACAACTCCATTTGGCTCACTAACTTCACACACCATCAGGCTTCCAAGCAGCTCTCAAGGAAACTCAGTTTTCACACTCTATGCTTAGTGCCCTTTGAGTGCCTAGGTCTGAAATGAAGCTTGGTGAGCATCCCACACAAACGAATGCTCCACATGCGGGTTTCACATGCCACCAACTCCACATTCTCAGGCAACTTCAGCGCCACAGCCGTTTTCAGATAGCCCTCAATGCAAAGGCTCTAGACGCAAATATTGGTGTGAGAGCTAATTCAATCAAGGAAACACTGCATGTTGGTGAAGGGCATATTGAAGAAGGATCAGCCGAGTGGTTCTTGTGGGAGAACAACTCCATTTGGCTCACTAACTTCACACACCATCAGGCTTCCAAGCAGCTCTCAAGGAAACTCAGTTTTCACACTCTATGCTTAGTGCCCTTTGAGTGCATTATCTAGGAATGAACCTGGTAGAGCATCCCACACAAACGAATGCTCCACATGCGGGTTTCACATGCCACCAACTCCACATTCACAGGCAACTTCAGAGCCACAGCCATTGTCAGATACCCCTCAATGCAAAGGCTCTAGACGCAAATATTGGTGTGAGAGCTAATTCAATCAAGGAAACACTGCATGTTGGTGAAGGGCATATTGAAGAAGGATCAGCCGAGTGGTTCTTGTGGGAGAACAACTCCATTTGGCTCACTAACTTCACACAGCATCAGGCTTCCAAGCAGCTCTCAAGGAAACTCAGTTTTCACACTCTATGCTTAGTGCTCTTTGAGTGCATTATCTAGGAATGAACCTGGTAGAGCATCCCACACTAACGAATGCTCCACATGCGGGTTTCACATGCCACCAACTCCACATTCACAGGCAACTTCTGTGCCACAGCCGTTTTCAGATAGCCCTCAATGCAAAGGCTCTAGACGCAAATATTGGTGTGAGAGCTAATTCAATCAAGGAAACACTGCATGTTGGTGAAGGGCATATTGAAGAAGGATCAGCCGAGTGGTTCTTGTGGGAGAACAACTCCATTTCTCTCACTAACTTCACACACCATCAGGCTTCCAAGCAGCTCTCAAGGAAACCCAGTTTTCACACTCTATGCTTAGTGCCCTTTGAGTGCATTATCTAGGAATGAACCTGGTAGAGCATCCCACACAAACGAATGCTCCACATGCGGATTTCACATGCCACCAACTCCACATTCACAGGCAACTTCAGTGCCACAGCCGTTTTCAGATAGCCCTCAATGCAAAGGCTCTAGACGCAAATATTGGTGTGAGAGCTAATTCAATCAAGGAAACACTGCATGTTGGTGAAGGGCATATTGAAGAAGAATCAGCCGAGTGATTCTTGTGGGAGAACAACTCCATTTGGCTCACTAACTTCACACACCATCAGGCTTCCAAGCAGCTCTCAAGGAAACTCAGTTTTCACACTCTATGCTTAGTGCCCTTTGAATGCATTATCTGGGAATGAACCTGGTAGAGCATCCCACACTAACGAATGCTCCACATGTGGTTTCACATGCCACCAACTCCACATTCACAGGCAACTTCAGCGCCACAGCTGTTTTCAGATAGCCCTCAATGCAAAGGCTCTAGACGCAAATATTGGTGTGAGAGCTAATTCAATCAAGGGAACACTGCATGTTGGTGAAGGGCATATTGAAAAGGATCAGCCGAGTGGTTCTTGTGGGAGAACAACTCCATTTGGCTCACTAACTTCACACACCATCAGGCTTCCAAGCAGCTCTCAAGGAAACTCAGTTTTCACACTCTATGCTTAGTGCCCTTTGAGTGCCTAGGTCTGAAATGAAGCTTGGTGAGCATCCCACACAAACGAATGCTCCACATGCGGGTTTCACATGCCACCAACTCCACATTCTCAGGCAACTTCAGCGCCACAGCCGTTTTCAGATAGCCCTCAATGCAAAGGCTCTAGACGCAAATATTGGTGTGAGAGCTAATTCAATCAAGGAAACACTGCATGTTGGTGAAGGGCATATTGAAGAAGGATCAGCCGAGTGGTTCTTGTGGGAGAACAACTCCATTTGGCTCACTAACTTCACACACCATCAGGCTTCCAAGCAGCTCTCAAGGAAACTCAGTTTTCACACTCTATGCTTAGTGCCCTTTGAGTGCATTATCTAGGAATGAACCTGGTAGAGAATCCCACACAAACGAATGCTCCACATGCGGGTTTCACATGCCACCAACTCCACATTCACAGGCAACTTCAGAGCCACAGCCATTGTCAGATACCCCTCAATGCAAAGGCTCTAGACGCAAATATTGGTGTGAGAGCTAATTCAATCAAGGAAACACTGCATGTTGGTGAAGGGCATATTGAAGAAGGATCAGCCGAGTGGTTCTTGTGGGAGAACAACTCCATTTGGCTCACTAACTTCACACAGCATCAGGCTTCCAAGCAGCTCTCAAGGAAACTCAGTTTTCACACTCTATGCTTAGTGCTCTTTGAGTGCATTATCTAGGAATGAACCTGGTAGAGCATCCCACACTAACGAATGCTCCACATGCGGGTTTCACATGCCACCAACTCCACATTCACAGGCAACTTCTGTGCCACAGCCGTTTTCAGATAGCCCTCAATGCAAAGGCTCTAGACGCAAATATTGGTGTGAGAGCTAATTCAATCAAGGAAACACTGCATGTTGGTGAAGGGCATATTGAAGAAGGATCAGCCGAGTGGTTCTTGTGGGAGAACAACTCCATTTCTCTCACTAACTTCACACACCATCAGGCTTCCAAGCAGCTCTCAAGGAAACCCAGTTTTCACACTCTATGCTTAGTGCCCTTTGAGTGCATTATCTAGGAATGAACCTGGTAGAGCATCCCACACAAACGAATGCTCCACATGCGGATTTCACATGCCACCAACTCCACATTCACAGGCAACTTCAGTGCCACAGCCGTTTTCAGATAGCCCTCAATGCAAAGGCTCTAGACGCAAATATTGGTGTGAGAACTAATTCAATCAAGGAAACACTGCATGTTGGTGAAGGGCATATTGAAGAAGAATCAGCCGAGTGATTCTTGTGGGAGAACAACTCCATTTGGCTCACTAACTTCACACACCATCAGGCTTCCAAGCAGCTCTCAAGGAAACTCAGTTTTCACACTCTATGCTTAGTGCCCTTTGAATGCATTATCTGGGAATGAACCTGGTAGAGCATCCCACACTAACGAATGCTCCACATGCGGGTTTCACATGCCACCAACTCCACATTCACAGGCAACTTCAGTGCCACAGCTGTTTTCAGATAGCCCTCAATGCAAAGGCTCTAGACGCAAATATTGGTGTGAGAGCTAATTCAATCAAGGGAACACTGCATGTTGGTGAAGGGCATATTGAAAAGGATCAGCCTAGTGGTTCTTGTGGGAGAACAACTCCATTTGGCTCACTAACTTCACACACCATCAGGCTTCCAAGCAGCTCTCAAGGAAACTCAGTTTTCACACTCTATGCTTAGTGCCCTTTGAGTGCCTAGGACTGAAATGAAGCTTGGTGATCATCCCACACAAACGAATGCTCCACATGCGGGTTTCACATGCCACCAAGTCCACATTCACAGGCAACTTCAGCGCCACAGCCGTTTTCAGATAGCCCTCAATGCAAAGGCTCTAGACGCAAATATTGGTGTGAGAGCTAATTCAATCAAGGGAACACTGCATGTTGGTGAAGGGCATATTGAAGAAGGATCAGCCGAGTGGTTCTTGTGGGAGAACAACTCCATTTGGCTCACTAACTTCACACACCATCAGGCTTCCAAGCAGCTCTCAAGGAAACTCAGTTTTCACACTCTATGCTTAGTGCCCTTTGAGTGCATTATCTAGGAATGAACCTGGTAGAGCATCCCACACAAACGAATGCTCCACATGCGGGTTTCACATGCCACCAACTCCACATTCTCAGGCAACTCCAGAGCCACAGCCGTTTTCAGATAGCCCTCAATGCAAAGGCTCTAGACGCAAATATTGGTGTGAGAGCTAATTCAATCAAGGAAACACTGCATGTTGGTGAAGGGCATATTGAAGAAGGATCAGCCGAGTGGTTCTTGTGGGAGAACAACTCCATTTGGCTCACTAACTTCACACACCATTAGGCTTCCAAGCAGCTCTCAAGGAAACTCAGTTTTCACACTCTATGCTTAGTGCCCTTTGAGTGCCTAGGACTGAAATGAAGCTTGGTGAGCATCCCACACAAACGAATGCTCCACATGCGGGTTTCACATGCCACCAACTCCACATTCTCAGGCAACTTCAGTGCCACAGCCGTTTTCAGATAGCCCTCAATGCAAAGGCTCTAGACGCAAATATTGGTGTGAGAGCTAATTCAATCAAGGAAACACTGCATGTTGGTGAAGGGCATATTGAAGAAGGATCAGCTGAGTGGTTGTTGTGGGAGAACAACTCCATTTGGCTCACTAACTTCACACACCATCAGGCTTCCAAGCAGCTCTCAAGGAAACTCAGTTTTCACAGTCTATGCTTAGTGCACTTTGAGTGCATTATCTAGGAATGAACCTGGTAGAGCATCCCACACAAACGAATGCTCCACATGCGGGTTTCACATGCCACCAACTCCACATTCACAGGCAACTTCAGCGCCACAGCCATTTTCAGATAGCCCTCAATGGAAAGGCTCTAGACGCAAATATTGGTGTGAGAGCTAATTCAATCAAGGAAACACTGCATGTTGGTGAAGGGCATATTGAAGAAGGATCAGCCGAGTGGTTCTTGTGGGAGAACAACTCCATTTGGCTCACTAACTTCACACACCATCAGGCTTCCAAGCAGCTCTCAAGGAAACTCAGTTTTCACACTCTATGCTTAGTGCCCTTTGAGTGCATTATCTAGGAATGAACCTGGTAGAGCATCCCACACAAACGAATGCTCCACATGCGGGTTTCACATGCTACTAACTCCACATTCTCAGGCAACTTCAGCGCCACAGCCGTTTTCAGATAGCCCTCAATGCAAAGGCTCTAGACGCAAATATTGGTGTGAGAGCTAATTCAATCAAGGAAACACTGCATGTTGGTGAAGGGCATATTGAAGAAGGATCAGCAAAGTGCATCCTGTTGGAGAACAACTCCATTTGGCTCACTAACTTCACACACCATCAGGCTTCCAAGCAGCTCTCAAGGAAACTCAGTTTTCACACTCTATGCTTAGTGCCCTTTGAGTGCCTAGGACTGAAATGAAGCTTGGTGAGCATCCCACACAAACGAATGCTCCACATGCGGGTTTCACATGCCACCAACTCCACATTCTCAGGCAACTTCAGCGCCACAGCCGTTTTCAGATAGCCCTCAATGCAAAGGCTCTAGACGCAAATATTGGTGTGAGAGCTAATTCAATCAAGGAAACACTGCATGTTGGTGAAGGGCATATTGAAGAAGGATCAGCCGAGTGGTTCTTGTGGGAGAACAACTCCATTTGGCTCACTAACATCACACACCATCAGGCTTCCAAGCAGCTCTCAAGGAAACTCAGTTTTCACACTCTATGCTTAGTGCCCTTTGAGTGCATTATCTAGGAATGAACCTGGTGGAGCATCCCACACACACGAATGCTCCACATGCGGGTTTCACATGCCACCAACTCCACATTCACAGGCAACTTCAGTGCCACAGCCGTTTTCAGATAGTTCTCAATGCAAAGGCTCTAGACGCAAATATTGGTGTGAGAGCTAATTCAATCAAGGGAACACTGCATGTTGGTGAAGGGCATATTGAAGAAGGATCAGCCGAGTGGTTCTTGTGGGAGAACAACTCCATTTGGCTCACTAACTTCACACACCATCAGGCTTCCAAGCAGCTCTCAAGGAAACTCAGTTTTCACACTCTATGCTTAGTGCCCTTTGAGTGCATTATCTAGGAATGAACCTGGTAGAGCATCCCACACAAACGAAGGCTCCACATGCGGGTTTCACATGCCACCAACTCCACATTCACAGGCAACTTCAGCGCCACAGCTGTTTTCAGATAGCCCTCAATGGAAAGGCTCAAGACGTAAATATTGGTGTGAGAGCTAATTCAATCAAGGGAACACTGCATGTTGGTGAAGGGCATATTGAAAAGGATCAGCCGAGTGGTTCTTGTGGGAGAACAACTCCATTTGGCTCACTAACTTCACACACCATCAGGCTTCCAAGCAGCTCTCAAGGAAACTCAGTTTTCACACTCTATGCTTAGTGCCCTTTGAGTGCATTATCTAGGAATGAACCTGGTAGAGCATCCCACACAAACGAATGCTCCACATGCGGGTTTCACATGCCACCAACTCCACATTCACAGGCAACTTCAGCGCCACAGCCGTTTTCAGATAGCCCTCAATGCAAAGGCTCTAGACGCAAATATTGGTGTGAGAGCTAATTCAATCAAGGGAACACTGCATGTTGGTGAAGGGCATATTGAAGAAGAATCAGCCGAGTGATTCTTGTGGGAGAACAACTCCATTTGGCTCACTAACTTCACACACCATCAGGCTTCCAAGCAGCTCTCAAGGAAACTCAGTTTTCACACTCTATGCTTAGTGCCCTTTGAATGCATTATCTGGGAATGAACCTGGTAGAGCATCCCACACTAACGAATGCTCCACATGCGGGTTTCACATGCCACCAACTCCACATTCACAGGCAACTTCAGTGCCACAGCTGTTTTCAGATAGCCCTCAATGCAAAGGCTCTAGACGCAAATATTGGTGTGAGAGCTAATTCAATCAAGGGAACACTGCATGTTGGTGAAGGGCATATTGAAAAGGATCAGCCTAGTGGTTCTTGTGGGAGAACAACTCCATTTGGCTCACTAACTTCACACACCATCAGGCTTCCAAGCAGCTCTCAAGGAAACTCAGTTTTCACACTCTATGCTTAGTGCCCTTTGAGTGCCTAGGACTGAAATGAAGCTTGGTGATCATCCCACACAAACGAATGCTCCACATGCGGGTTTCACATGCCACCAAGTCCACATTCACAGGCAACTTCAGCGCCACAGCCGTTTTCAGATAGCCCTCAATGCAAAGGCTCTAGACGCAAATATTGGTGTGAGAGCTAATTCAATCAAGGGAACACTGCATGTTGGTGAAGGGCATATTGAAGAAGGATCAGCCGAGTGGTTCTTGTGGGAGAACAACTCCATTTGGCTCACTAACTTCACACACCATCAGGCTTCCAAGCAGCTCTCAAGGAAACTCAGTTTTCACACTCTATGCTTAGTGCCCTTTGAGTGCATTATCTAGGAATGAACCTGGTAGAGCATCCCACACACACGAATGCTCCACATGCGGGTTTCACATGCCACCAACTCCACATTCTCAGGCAACTCCAGAGCCACAGCCGTTTTCAGATAGCCCTCAATGCAAAGGCTCTAGACGCAAATATTGGTGTGAGAGCTAATTCAATCAAGGAAACACTGCATGTTGGTGAAGGGCATATTGAAGAAGGATCAGCCGAGTGGTTCTTGTGGGAGAACAACTCCATTTGGCTCACTAACTTCACACACCATTAGGCTTCCAAGCAGCTCTCAAGGAAACTCAGTTTTCACACTCTATGCTTAGTGCCCTTTGAGTGCCTAGGACTGAAATGAAGCTTGGTGAGCATCCCACACAAACGAATGCTCCACATGCGGGTTTCACATGCCACCAACTCCACATTCTCAGGCAACTTCAGCGCCACAGCCGTTTTCAGATAGCCCTCAATGCAAAGGCTCTAGACGCAAATATTGGTGTGAGAGCTAATTCAATCAAGGAAACAATGCATGTTGGTGAAGGGCATATTGAAGAAGGATCAGCTGAGTGGTTGTTGTGGGAGAACAACTCCATTTGGCTCACTAACTTCACACACCATCAGGCTTCCAAGCAGCTCTCAAGGAAACTCAGTTTTCACAGTCTATGCTTAGTGCACTTTGAGTGCATTATCTAGGAATGAACCTGGTAGAGCATCCCACACAAACGAATGCTCCACATGCGGGTTTCACATGCCACCAACTCCACATTCACAGGCAACTTCAGCGCCACAGCCGTTTTCAGATAGCCCTCAATGGAAAGGCTCTAGACGCAAATATTGGTGTGAGAGCTAATTCAATCAAGGAAACACTGCATGTTGGTGAAGGGCATATTGAAGAAGGATCAGCCGAGTGGTTCTTGTGGGAGAACAACTCCATTTGGCTCACTAACTTCACACACCATCAGGCTTCCAAGCAGCTCTCAAGGAAACTCAGTTTTCACACTCTATGCTTAGTGCCCTTTGAGTGCATTATCTAGGAATGAACCTGGTAGAGCATCCCACACAAACGAATGCTCCACATGCGGGTTTCACATGCCACTAACTCCACATTCTCAGGCAACTTCAGCGCCACAGCCGTTTTCAGATAGCCCTCAATGCAAAGGCTCTAGACGCAAATATTGGTGTGAGAGCTAATTCAATCAAGGAAACACTGCATGTTGGTGAAGGGCATATTGAAGAAGGATCAGCAAAGTGCATCCTGTTGGAGAACAACTCCATTTGGCTCACTAACTTCACACACCATCAGGCTTCCAAGCAGCTCTCAAGGAAACTCAGTTTTCACACTCTATGCTTAGTGCCCTTTGAGTGCCTAGGACTGAAATGAAGCTTGGTGAGCATCCCACACAAACGAATGCTCCACATGCGGGTTTCACATGCCACCAACTCCACATTCTCAGGCAACTTCAGCGCCACAGCCGTTTTCAGATAGCCCTCAATGCAAAGGCTCTAGACGCAAATATTGGTGTGAGAGCTAATTCAATCAAGGAAACACTGCATGTTGGTGAAGGGCATATTGAAGAAGATCAGCAAAGTGCATCCTGTGGGAGAACAACTCCATTTGGCTCACTAACTTCACACACCATCAGGCTTCCAAGCAGCTCTCAAGGAAACTCAGTTTTCACACTCTATGCTTAGTGCCCTTTGAGTGCATTATCTAGGAATGAACCTGGTGGAGCATCCCACACACACGAATGCTCCACATGCGGGTTTCACATGCCACCAACTCCACATTCACAGGCAACTTCAGTGCCACAGCCGTTTTCAGATAGTTCTCAATGCAAAGGCTCTAGACGCAAATATTGGTGTGAGAGCTAATTCAATCAAGGGAACACTGCATGTTGGTGAAGGGCATATTGAAGAAGGATCAGCCGAGTGGTTCTTGTGGGGAGAACAACTCCATTTGGCTCACTAACTTCACACACCATCAGGCTTCCAAGCAGCTCTCAAGGAAACTCAGTTTTCACACTCTATGCTTAGTGCCCTTTGAGTGCATTATCTAGGAATGAACCTGGTAGAGCATCCCACACAAACGAAGGCTCCACATGCGGGTTTCACATGCCACCAACTCCACATTCACAGGCAACTTCAGCGCCACAGCTGTTTTCAGATAGCCCTCAATGGAAAGGCTCAAGACGTAAATATTGGTGTGAGAGCTAATTCAATCAAGGGAACACTGCATGTTGGTGAAGGGCATATTGAAAAGGATCAGCCGAGTGGTTCTTGTGGGAGAACAACTCCATTTGGCTCACTAACTTCACACACCATCAGGCTTCCAAGCAGCTCTCAAGGAAACTCAGTTTTCACACTCTATGCTTAGTGCCCTTTGAGTGCATTATCTAGGAATGAACCTGGTAGAGCATCCCACACAAACGAATGCTCCACATGCGGGTTTCACATGCCACCAACTCCACATTCACAGGCAACTTCAGCGCCACAGCCGTTTTCAGATAGCCCTCAATGCAAAGGCTCTAGACGCAAATATTGGTGTGAGAGCTAATTCAATCAAGGGAACACTGCATGTTGGTGAAGGGCATATTGAAGAAGGATCAGCCGAGTGGTTCTTGTGGGAGAACAACTCCATTTGGCTCACTAACTTCACACACCATCAGGCTTCCAAGCAGCTCTCAAGGAAACTCAGTTTTCACACTCTATGCTTAGTGCCCTTTGAATGCATTATCTAGGAATGAACCTGGTAGAGCATCCCACACAAACGAATGCTCCACATGCGGGTTTCACATGCCACCAACTCCACATTCTCAGGCAACTTCAGCGCCACAGCCGTTTTCAGATAGCCCTCAATGCAAAGGCTCTAGACGCAAATATTGGTGTGAGAGCTAATTCAATCAAGGAAACACTGCATGTTGGTGAAGGGCATATTGAAGAAGGATCAGCAAAGTGCATCCTGTGGGAGAACAACTCCATTTGGCTCACTAACTTCACACACCATCAGGCTTCCAAGCAGCTCTCAAGGAAACTCAGTTTTCACACTCTATGCTTAGTGCCCTTTGAGTGCCTAGGACTGAAATGAAGCTTGGTGAGCATCCCACACAAACGAATGCTCCACATGCGGGTTTCACATGCCACCAACTCCACATTCTCAGGCAACTTCAGCGCCACAGCCGTTTTCAGATAGCCCTCAATGCAAAGGCTCTAGACGCAAATATTGGTGTGAGAGCTAATTCAATCAAGGAAACACTGCATGTTGGTGAAGGGCATATTGAAGAAGGATCAGCCGAGTGGTTCCTGTGGGAGAACAACTCCATTTGGCTCACTAACTTCACAACACCATCAGGCTTCCAAGCAGCTCTCAAGGAAACTCAGTTTTCACACTCTATGCTTAGTGCCCTTTGAGTGCATTATCTAGGAATGAACCTGGTAGAGAATCCCACACAAAAGAATGCTCCACATGCGTGTTTCACATGCCACCAACTCCACATTCACAGGCAACTTCAGTGCCACAGCCGTTTTCAGATAGCCCTCAATGCAAAGGCTCTAGACGCAAATATTGGTGTGAGAGCTAATTCAATCAAGGAAACACTGCATGTTGGTGAAGGGCATATTGAAGAAGAATCAGCCGAGTGATTCTTGTGGGAGAACAACTCCATTTGGCTCACTAACTTCACACACCATCAGGCTTCCAAGCAGCTCTCAAGGAAACTCAGTTTTCACACTCTATGCTTAGTGCCCTTTGAATGCATTATCTGGGAATGAACCTGGTAGAGCATCCCACACTAACGAATGCTCCACATGTGGTTTCACATGCCACCAACTCCACATTCACAGGCAACTTCAGTGCCACAGCTGTTTTCAGATAGCCCTCAATGCAAAGGCTCTAGACGCAAATATTGGTGTGAGAGCTAATTCAATCAAGGGAACACTGCATGTTGGTGAAGGGCATATTGAAAAGGATCAGCCTAGTGGTTCTTGTGGGAGAACAACTCCATTTGGCTCACTAACTTCACACACCATCAGGCTTCCAAGCAGCTCTCAAGGAAACTCAGTTTTCACACTCTATGCTTAGTGCCCTTTGAGTGCCTAGGTCTGAAATGAAGCTTGGTGAGCATCCCACACAAACGAATGCTCCACATGCGGGTTTCACATGCCACCAACTCCACATTCTCAGGCAACTTCAGCGCCACAGCCGTTTTCAGATAGCCCTCAATGCAAAGGCTCTAGACGCAAATATTGGTGTGAGAGCTAATTCAATCAAGGAAACACTGCATGTTGGTGAAGGGCATATTGAAGAAGGATCAGCCGAGTGGTTCCTGTGGGAGAACAACTCCATTTGGCTCACTAACTTCACACACCATCAGGCTTCCAAGCAGCTCTCAAGGAAACTCAGTTTTCACACTCTATGCTTAGTGCCCTTTGAGTGCATTATCTAGGAATGAACCTGGTAGAGAATCCCACACAAACGAATGCTCCACATGCGGGTTTCACATGCCACCAACTCCACATTCACAGGCAACTTCAGAGCCACAGCCATTGTCAGATACCCCTCAATGCAAAGGCTCTAGACGCAAATATTGGTGTGAGAGCTAATTCAATCAAGGAAACACTGCATGTTGGTGAAGGGCATATTGAAGAAGGATCAGCCGAGTGGTTGTTGTGGGAGAACAACTCCATTTGGCTCAGTAACTTCACACACCATCAGGCTTCCAAGCAGCTCTCAAGGAAACTCAGTTTTCACACTCTATGCTTAGTGCCCTTTGAGTGCATTATCTAGGAATGAACCTGGTAGAGCATCCCACACAAACGAATGCTCCACATGCGGGTTTCACATGCCACCAACTCCACATTCACAGGCAACTTCAGCGCCACAGCCGTTTTCAGATAGCCCTCAATGCAAAGGCTCTAGACGCAAATATTGGTGTGAGAGCTAATTCAATGAAGGGAACACTGCATGTTGGTGAAGGGCATATTGAAGAAGGATCAGCCGAGTGGTTCTTGTGGGAGAACAACTCCATTTGGCTCACTAACTTCACACACCATCAGGCTTCCAAGCAGCTCTCAAGGAAACTCAGTTTTCACACTCTATGCTTAGTGCCCTTTGAGTGCATTATCTAGGAATGAACCTGGTAGAGCATCCCACACAAACGAATGCTCCACATGCGGGTTTCACATGCCACCAACTCCACATTCACAGGCAACTTCAGCGCCACAGCCGTTTTCAGATAGCCCTCAATGCAAAGGCTCTAGACGCAAATATTGGTGTGAGAGCTAATTCAATCAAGGGAACACTGCATGTTGGTGAAGGGCATATTGAAGAAGAATCAGCCGAGTGATTCTTGTGGGAGAACAACTCCATTTGGCTCACTAACTTCACACACCATCAGGCTTCCAAGCAGCTCTCAAGGAAACTCAGTTTTCACACTCTATGCTTAGTGCCCTTTGAATGCATTATCTGGGAATGAACCTGGTAGAGCATCCCACACTAACGAATGCTCCACATGCGGGTTTCACATGCCACCAACTCCACATTCACAGGCAACTTCAGTGCCACAGCTGTTTTCAGATAGCCCTCAATGCAAAGGCTCTAGACGCAAATATTGGTGTGAGAGCTAATTCAATCAAGGGAACACTGCATGTTGGTGAAGGGCATATTGAAAAGGATCAGCCTAGTGGTTCTTGTGGGAGAACAACTCCATTTGGCTCACTAACTTCACACACCATCAGGCTTCCAAGCAGCTCTCAAGGAAACTCAGTTTTCACACTCTATGCTTAGTGCCCTTTGAGTGCCTAGGACTGAAATGAAGCTTGGTGATCATCCCACACAAACGAATGCTCCACATGCGGGTTTCACATGCCACCAAGTCCACATTCACAGGCAACTTCAGCGCCACAGCCGTTTCAGATAGCCCTCAATGCAAAGGCTCTAGACGCAAATATTGGTGTGAGAGCTAATTCAATCAAGGGAACACTGCATGTTGGTGAAGGGCATATTGAAGAAGGATCAGCCGAGTGGTTCTTGTGGGAGAACAACTCCATTTGGCTCACTAACTTCACACACCATCAGGCTTCCAAGCAGCTCTCAAGGAAACTCAGTTTTCACACTCTATGCTTAGTGCCCTTTGAGTGCATTATCTAGGAATGAACCTGGTAGAGCATCCCACACACACGAATGCTCCACATGCGGGTTTCACATGCCACCAACTCCACATTCTCAGGCAACTCCAGAGCCACAGCCGTTTTCAGATAGCCCTCAATGCAAAGGCTCTAGACGCAAATATTGGTGTGAGAGCTAATTCAATCAAGGAAACACTGCATGTTGGTGAAGGGCATATTGAAGAAGGATCAGCCGAGTGGTTCTTGTGGGAGAACAACTCCATTTGGCTCACTAACTTCACACACCATTAGGCTTCCAAGCAGCTCTCAAGGAAACTCAGTTTTCACACTCTATGCTTAGTGCCCTTTGAGTGCCTAGGACTGAAATGAAGCTTGGTGAGCATCCCACACACAACGAATGCTCCACATGCGGGTTTCACATGCCACCAACTCCACATTCTCAGGCAACTTCAGCGCCACAGCCGTTTTCAGATAGCCCTCAATGCAAAGGCTCTAGACGCAAATATTGGTGTGAGAGCTAATTCAATCAAGGAAACAATGCATGTTGGTGAAGGGCATATTGAAGAAGGATCAGCTGAGTGGTTGTTGTGGGAGAAACAACTCCATTTGGCTCACTAACTTCACACACCATCAGGCTTCCAAGCAGCTCTCAAGGAAACTCAGTTTTCACAGTCTATGCTTAGTGCACTTTGAGTGCATTATCTAGGAATTGAACCTGGTAGAGCATCCCACACAAAACGAATGCTCCACATGCGGGTTTCACATGCCACCAACTCCACATTCACAGGCAACTTCAGCGCCACAGCCGTTTTCAGATAGCCCTCAATGGAAAGGCTCTAGACGCAAATATTGGTGTGAGAGCTAATTCAATCAAGGAAACACTGCATGTTGGTGAAGGGCATATTGAAGAAGGATCAGCCGAGTGGTTCTTGTGGGAGAACAACTCCATTTGGCTCACTAACTTCACACACCATCAGGCTTCCAAGCAGCTCTCAAGGAAACTCAGTTTTCACACTCTATGCTTAGTGCCCTTTGAGTGCATTATCTAGGAATGAACCTGGTAGAGCATCCCACACAAACGAATGCTCCACATGCGGGTTTCACATGCCACTAACTCCACATTCTCAGGCAACTTCAGCGCCACAGCCGTTTTCAGATAGCCCTCAATGCAAAGGCTCTAGACGCAAATATTGGTGTGAGAGCTAATTCAATCAAGGAAACACTGCATGTTGGTGAAGGGCATATTGAAGAAGGATCAGCAAAGTGCATCCTGTTGGAGAACAACTCCATTTGGCTCACTAACTTCACACACCATCAGGCTTCCAAGCAGCTCTCAAGGAAACTCAGTTTTCACACTCTATGCTTAGTGCCCTTTGAGTGCCTAGGACTGAAATGAAGCTTGGTGAGCATCCCACACAAACGAATGCTCCACATGCGGGTTTCACATGCCACCAACTCCACATTCTCAGGCAACTTCAGCGCCACAGCCGTTTTCAGATAGCCCTCAATGCAAAGGCTCTAGACGCAAATATTGGTGTGAGAGCTAATTCAATCAAGGAAACACTGCATGTTGGTGAAGGGCATATTGAAGAAGGATCAGCAAAGTGCATCCTCGGGGAGAACAACTCCATTTGGCTCACTAACATCACACACCATCAGGCTTCCAAGCAGCTCTCAAGGAAACTCAGTTTTCACACTCTATGCTTAGTGCCCTTTGAGTGCATTATCTAGGAATGAACCTGGTGGAGCATCCCACACACACGAATGCTCCACATGCGGGTTTCACATGCCACCAACTCCACATTCACAGGCAACTTCAGTGCCACAGCCGTTTTCAGATAGTTCTCAATGCAAAGGCTCTAGACGCAAATATTGGTGTGAGAGCTAATTCAATCAAGGGAACACTGCATGTTGGTGAAGGGCATATTGAAGAAGGATCAGCCGAGTGGTTCTTGTGGGAGAACAACTCCATTTGGCTCACTAACTTCACACACCATCAGGCTTCCAAGCAGCTCTCAAGGAAACTCAGTTTTCACACTCTATGCTTAGTGCCCTTTGAGTGCATTATCTAGGAATGAACCTGGTAGAGCATCCCACACAAACGAAGGCTCCACATGCGGGTTTCACATGCCACCAACTCCACATTCACAGGCAACTTCAGCGCCACAGCTGTTTTCAGATAGCCCTCAATGGAAAGGCTCAAGACGTAAATATTGGTGTGAGAGCTAATTCAATCAAGGGAACACTGCATGTTGGTGAAGGGCATATTGAAAAGGATCAGCCGAGTGGTTCTTGTGGGAGAACAACTCCATTTGGCTCACTAACTTCACACACCATCAGGCTTCCAAGCAGCTCTCAAGGAAACTCAGTTTTCACACTCTATGCTTAGTGCCCTTTGAGTGCATTATCTAGGAATGAACCTGGTAGAGCATCCCACACAAACGAATGCTCCACATGCGGGTTTCACATGCCACCAACTCCACATTCACAGGCAACTTCAGCGCCACAGCCGTTTTCAGATAGCCCTCAATGCAAAGGCTCTAGACGCAAATATTGGTGTGAGAGCTAATTCAATCAAGGGAACACTGCATGTTGGTGAAGGGCATATTGAAGAAGGATCAGCCGAGTGGTTCTTGTGGGAGAACAACTCCATTTGGCTCACTAACTTCACACACCATCAGGCTTCCAAGCAGCTCTCAAGGAAACTCAGTTTTCACACTCTATGCTTAGTGCCCTTTGAATGCATTATCTAGGAATGAACCTGGTAGAGCATCCCACACAAACGAATGCTCCACATGCGGGTTTCACATGCCACCAACTCCACATTCTCAGGCAACTTCAGCGCCACAGCCGTTTTCAGATAGCCCTCAATGCAAAGGCTCTAGACGCAAATATTGGTGTGAGAGCTAATTCAATCAAGGAAACACTGCATGTTGGTGAAGGGCATATTGAAGAAGGATCAGCAAAGTGCATCCTGTGGGAGAACAACTCCATTTGGCTCACTAACTTCACACACCATCAGGCTTCCAAGCAGCTCTCAAGGAAACTCAGTTTTCACACTCTATGCTTAGTGCCCTTTGAGTGCCTAGGACTGAAATGAAGCTTGGTGAGCATCCCACACAAACGAATGCTCCACATGCGGGTTTCACATGCCACCAACTCCACATTCTCAGGCAACTTCAGCGCCACAGCGTTTTCAGATAGCCCTCAATGCAAAGGCTCTAGACGCAAATATTGGTGTGAGAGCTAATTCAATCAAGGAAACACTGCATGTTGGTGAAGGGCATATTGAAGAAGGATCAGCCGAGTGGTTCCTGTGGGAGAACAACTCCATTTGGCTCACTAACTTCACACACCATCAGGCTTCCAAGCAGCTCTCAAGGAAACTCAGTTTTCACACTCTATGCTTAGTGCCCTTTGAGTGCATTATCTAGGAATGAACCTGGTAGAGAATCCCACACAAAAGAATGCTCCACATGCGTGTTTCACATGCCACCAACTCCACATTCACAGGCAACTCAGTGCCACAGCCGTTTTCAGATAGCCCTCAATGCAAAGGCTCTAGACGCAAATATTGGTGTGAGAGCTAATTCAATCAAGGAAACACTGCATGTTGGTGAAGGGGCATATTGAAGAAGAATCAGCCGAGTGATTCTTGTGGGAGAACAACTCCATTTGGCTCACTAACTTCACACACCATCAGGCTTCCAAGCAGCTCTCAAGGAAACTCAGTTTTCACACTCTATGCTTAGTGCCCTTTGAATGCATTATCTGGGAATGAACCTGGTAGAGCATCCCACACTAACGAATGCTCCACATGTGGTTTCACATGCCACCAACTCCACATTCACAGGCAACTTCAGTGCCACAGCTGTTTTCAGATAGCCCTCAATGCAAAGGCTCTAGACGCAAATATTGGTGTGAGAGCTAATTCAATCAAGGGAACACTGCATGTTGGTGAAGGGCATATTGAAAAGGATCAGCCTAGTGGTTCTTGTGGGAGAACAACTCCATTTGGCTCACTAACTTCACACACCATCAGGCTTCCAAGCAGCTCTCAAGGAAACTCAGTTTTCACACTCTATGCTTAGTGCCCTTTGAGTGCCTAGGTCTGAAATGAAGCTTGGTGAGCATCCCACACAAACGAATGCTCCACATGCGGGTTTCACATGCCACCAACTCCACATTCTCAGGCAACTTCAGCGCCACAGCCGTTTTCAGATAGCCCTCAATGCAAAGGCTCTAGACGCAAATATTGGTGTGAGAGCTAATTCAATCAAGGAAACACTGCATGTTGGTGAAGGGCATATTGAAGAAGGATCAGCCGAGTGGTTCCTGTGGGAGAACAACTCCATTTGGCTCACTAACTTCACACACCATCAGGCTTCCAAGCAGCTCTCAAGGAAACTCAGTTTTCACACTCTATGCTTAGTGCCCTTTGAGTGCATTATCTAGGAATGAACCTGGTAGAGAATCCCACACAAACGAATGCTCCACATGCGGGTTTCACATGCCACCAACTCCACATTCACAGGCAACTTCAGAGCCACAGCCATTGTCAGATACCCCTCAATGCAAAGGCTCTAGACGCAAATATTGGTGTGAGAGCTAATTCAATCAAGGAAACACTGCATGTTGGTGAAGGGCATATTGAAGAAGGATCAGCCGAGTGGTTGTTGTGGGAGAACAACTCCATTTGGCTCAGTAACTTCACACACCATCAGGCTTCCAAGCAGCTCTCAAGGAAACTCAGTTTTCACACTCTATGCTTAGTGCCCTTTGAGTGCATTATCTAGGAATGAACCTGGTAGAGCATCCCACACAAACGAATGCTCCACATGCGGGTTTCACATGCCACCAACTCCACATTCACAGGCAACTTCAGCGCCACAGCCGTTTTCAGATAGCCCTCAATGCAAAGGCTCTAGACGCAAATATTGGTGTGAGAGCTAATTCAATGAAGGGAACACTGCATGTTGGTGAAGGGCATATTGAAGAAGGATCAGCCGAGTGGTTCTTGTGGGAGAACAACTCCATTTGGCTCACTAACTTCACACAGCATCAGGCTTCCAAGCAGCTCTCAAGGAAACTCAGTTTTCACACTCTATGCTTAGTGCCCTTTGAGTGCATTATCTAGGAATGAACCTGGTAGAGCATCCCACACTAACGAATGCTCCACATGCGGGTTTCACATGCCACCAACTCCACATTCACAGGCAACTTCTGCGCCACAGCCGTTTTCAGATAGCCCTCAATGCAAAGGCTCTAGACGCAAATATTGGTGTGAGAGCTAATTCAATCAAGGAAACACTGCATGTTGGTGAAGGGCATATTGAAGAAGGATCAGCCGCGTGGTTCTTGTGGGAGAACAACTCCATTTCTCTCACTAACTTCACACACCATCAGGCTTCCAAGCAGCTCTCAAGGAAACCCAGTTTTCACACTCTATGCTTAGTGCCCTTTGAGTGCATTATCTAGGAATGAACCTGGTAGAGCATCCCACACAAACGAATGCTCCACATGCGGATTTCACATGCCACCAACTCCACATTCACAGGCAACTTCAGTGCCACAGCCGTTTTCAGATAGCCCTCAATGCAAAGGCTCTAGACGCAAATATTGGTGTGAGAGCTAATTCAATCAAGGAAACACTGCATGTTGGTGAAGGGCATATTGAAGAAGAATCAGCCGAGTGATTCTTGTGGGAGAACAACTCCATTTGGCTCACTAACTTCACACACCATCAGGCTTCCAAGCAGCTCTCAAGGAAACTCAGTTTTCACACTCTATGCTTAGTGCCCTTTGAATGCATTATCTGGGAATGAACCTGGTAGAGCATCCCACACTAACGAATGCTCCACATGTGGTTTCACATGCCACCAACTCCACATTCACAGGCAACTTCAGCGCCACAGCTGTTTTCAGATAGCCCTCAATGCAAAGGCTCTAGACGCAAATATTGGTGTGAGAGCTAATTCAATCAAGGGAACACTGCATGTTGGTGAAGGGCATATTGAAAAGGATCAGCCTAGTGGTTCTTGTGGGAGAACAACTCCATTTGGCTCACTAACTTCACACACCATCAGGCTTCCAAGCAGCTCTCAAGGAAACTCAGTTTTCACACTCTATGCTTAGTGCCCTTTGAGTGCCTAGGTCTGAAATGAAGCTTGGTGAGCATCCCACACAAACGAATGCTCCACATGCGGGTTTCACATGCCACCAACTCCACATTCTCAGGCAACTTCAGCGCCACAGCCGTTTTCAGATAGCCCTCAATGCAAAGGCTCTAGACGCAAATATTGGTGTGAGAGCTAATTCAATCAAGGAAACACTGCATGTTGGTGAAGGGCATATTGAAGAAGGATCAGCCGAGTGGTTCTTGTGGGAGAACAACTCCATTTGGCTCACTAACTTCACACACCATCAGGCTTCCAAGCAGCTCTCAAGGAAACTCAGTTTTCACACTCTATGCTTAGTGCCCTTTGAGTGCATTATCTAGGAATGAACCTGGTAGAGAATCCCACACAAACGAATGCTCCACATGCGGGTTTCACATGCCACCAACTCCACATTCACAGGCAACTTCAGAGCCACAGCCATTGTCAGATACCCCTCAATGCAAAGGCTCTAGACGCAAATATTGGTGTGAGAGCTAATTCAATCAAGGAAACACTGCATGTTGGTGAAGGGCATATTGAAGAAGGATCAGCCGAGTGGTTGTTGTGGGAGAACAACTCCATTTGGCTCAGTAACTTCACACACCATCAGGCTTCCAAGCAGCTCTCAAGGAAACTCAGTTTTCACACTCTATGCTTAGTGCCCTTTGAGTGCATTTTCTAGGAATGAACCTGGTAGAGCATCCCACACAAACGAATGCTCCACATGCGGGTTTCACATGCCACCAACTCCACATTCACAGGCAACTTCAGCGCCACAGCCGTTTTCAGATAGCCCTCAATGCAAAGGCTCTAGACGCAAATATTGGTGTGAGAGCTAATTCAATGAAGGGAACACTGCATGTTGGTGAAGGGCATATTGAAGAAGGATCAGCCGAGTGGTTCTTGTGGGAGAACAACTCCATTTGGCTCACTAACTTCACACAGCATCAGGCTTCCAAGCAGCTCTCAAGGAAACTCAGTTTTCACACTCTATGCTTAGTGCCCTTTGAGTGCATTATCTAGGAATGAACCTGGTAGAGCATCCCACACTAACGAATGCTCCACATGCGGGTTTCACATGCCACCAACTCCACATTCACAGGCAACTTCTGTGCCACAGCCGTTTTCAGATAGCCCTCAATGCAAAGGCTCTAGACGCAAATATTGGTGTGAGAGCTAATTCAATCAAGGAAACACTGCATGTTGGTGAAGGGCATATTGAAGAAGGATCAGCCGAGTGGTTCTTGTGGGAGAACAACTCCATTTCTCTCACTAACTTCACACACCATCAGGCTTCCAAGCAGCTCTCAAGGAAACCCAGTTTTCACACTCTATGCTTAGTGCCCTTTGAGTGCATTATCTAGGAATGAACCTGGTAGAGCATCCCACACAAACGAATGCTCCACATGCGGATTTCACATGCCACCAACTCCACATTCACAGGCAACTTCAGTGCCACAGCCGTTTTCAGATAGCCCTCAATGCAAAGGCTCTAGACGCAAATATTGGTGTGAGAACTAATTCAATCAAGGAAACACTGCATGTTGGTGAAGGGCATATTGAAGAAGAATCAGCCGAGTGATTCTTGTGGGAGAACAACTCCATTTGGCTCACTAACTTCACACACCATCAGGCTTCCAAGCAGCTCTCAAGGAAACTCAGTTTTCACACTCTATGCTTAGTGCCCTTTGAATGCATTATCTGGGAATGAACCTGGTAGAGCATCCCACACTAACGAATGCTCCACATGCGGGTTTCACATGCCACCAACTCCACATTCACAGGCAACTTCAGTGCCACAGCTGTTTTCAGATAGCCCTCAATGCAAAGGCTCTAGACGCAAATATTGGTGTGAGAGCTAATTCAATCAAGGGAACACTGCATGTTGGTGAAGGGCATATTGAAAAGGATCAGCCTAGTGGTTCTTGTGGGAGAACAACTCCATTTGGCTCACTAACTTCACACACCATCAGGCTTCCAAGCAGCTCTCAAGGAAACTCAGTTTTCACACTCTATGCTTAGTGCCCTTTGAGTGCCTAGGACTGAAATGAAGCTTGGTGATCATCCCACACAAACGAATGCTCCACATGCGGGTTTAACATGCCACCAAGTCCACATTCACAGGCAACTTCAGCGCCACAGCCGTTTTCAGATAGCCCTCAATGCAAAGGCTCTAGACGCAAATATTGGTGTGAGAGCTAATTCAATCAAGGGAACACTGCATGTTGGTGAAGGGCATATTGAAGAAGGATCAGCCGAGTGGTTCTTGTGGGAGAACAACTCCATTTGGCTCACTAACTTCACACACCATCAGGCTTCCAAGCAGCTCTCAAGGAAACTCAGTTTTCACACTCTATGCTTAGTGCCCTTTGAGTGCATTATCTAGGAATGAACCTGGTAGAGCATCCCACACAAACGAATGCTCCACATGCGGGTTTCACATGCCACCAACTCCACATTCTCAGGCAACTCCAGAGCCACAGCCGTTTTCAGATAGCCCTCAATGCAAAGGCTCTAGACGCAAATATTGGTGTGAGAGCTAATTCAATCAAGGAAACACTGCATGTTGGTGAAGGGCATATTGAAGAAGGATCAGCCGAGTGGTTCTTGTGGGAGAACAACTCCATTTGGCTCACTAACTTCACACACCATCAGGCTTCCAAGCAGCTCTCAAGGAAACTCAGTTTTCACACTCTATGCTTAGTGCCCTTTGAGTGCCTAGGACTGAAATGAAGCTTGGTGAGCATCCCACACAAACGAATGCTCCACATGCGGGTTTCACATGCCACCAACTCCACATTCACAGGCAACTTCAGTGCCACAGCCGTTTTCAGATAGCCCTCAATGCAAAGGCTCTAGACGCAAATATTGGTGTGAGAGCTAATTCAATCAAGGAAACACTGCATGTTGGTGAAGGGCATATTGAAGAAGGATCAGCTGAGTGGTTGTTGTGGGAGAACAACTCCATTTGGCTCACTAACTTCACACACCATCAGGCTTCCAAGCAGCTCTCAAGGAAACTCAGTTTTCACAGTCTATGCTTAGTGCACTTTGAGTGCATTATCTAGGAATGAACCTGGTAGAGCATCCCACACAAACGAATGCTCCACATGCGGGTTTCACATGCCACCAACTCCACATTCACAGGCAACTTCAGCGCCACAGCCATTTTCAGATAGCCCTCAATGGAAAGGCTCTAGACGCAAATATTGGTGTGAGAGCTAATTCAATCAAGGAAACACTGCATGTTGGTGAAGGGCATATTGAAGAAGGATCAGCCGAGTGGTTCTTGTGGGAGAACAACTCCATTTGGCTCACTAACTTCACACACCATCAGGCTTCCAAGCAGCTCTCAAGGAAACTCAGTTTTCACACTCTATGCTTAGTGCCCTTTGAGTGCATTATCTAGGAATGAACCTGGTAGAAGCATCCCACACAAACGAATGCTCCACATGCGGGTTTCACATGCCACTAACTCCACATTCTCAGGCAACTTCAGCGCCACAGCCGTTTTCAGATAGCCCTCAATGCAAAGGCTCTAGACGCAAATATTGGTGTGAGAGCTAATTCAATCAAGGAAACACTGCATGTTGGTGAAGGGCATATTGAAGAAGGATCACCAAAGTGCATCCTGTTGGAGAACAACTCCATTTGGCTCACTAACTTCACACACCATCAGGCTTCCAAGCAGCTCTCAAGGAAACTCAGTTTTCACACTCTATGCTTAGTGCCCTTTGAGTGCCTAGGACTGAAATGAAGCTTGGTGAGCATCCCACACAAACGAATGCTCCACATGCGGGTTTCACATGCCACCAACTCCACATTCTCAGGCAACTTCAGCGCCACAGCCGTTTTCAGATAGCCCTCAATGCAAAGGCTCTAGACGCAAATATTGGTGTGAGAGCTAATTCAATCAAGGAAACACTGCATGTTGGTGAAGGGCATATTGAAGAAGGATCAGCAAAGTGCATCCTGTGGGAGAACAACTCCATTTGGCTCACTAACATCACACACCATCAGGCTTCCAAGCAGCTCTCAAGGAAACTCAGTTTTCACACTCTATGCTTAGTGCCCTTTGAGTGCATTATCTAGGAATGAACCTGGTGGAGCATCCCACACACACGAATGCTCCACATGCGGGTTTCACATGCCACCAACTCCACATTCACAGGCAACTTCAGTGCCACAGCCGTTTTCAGATAGTTCTCAATGCAAAGGCTCTAGACGCAAATATTGGTGTGAGAGCTAATTCAATCAAGGGAACACTGCATGTTGGTGAAGGGCATATTGAAGAAGGATCAGCCGAGTGGTTCTTGTGGGAGAACAACTCCATTTGGCTCACTAACTTCACACACCATCAGGCTTCCAAGCAGCTCTCAAGGAAACTCAGTTTTCACACTCTATGCTTAGTGCCCTTTGAGTGCATTATCTAGGAATGAACCTGGTAGAGCATCCCACACAAACGAAGGCTCCACATGCGGGTTTCACATGCCACCAACTCCACATTCACAGGCAACTTCAGCGCCACAGCTGTTTTCAGATAGCCCTCAATGGAAAGGCTCAAGACGTAAATATTGGTGTGAGAGCTAATTCAATCAAGGGAACACTGCATGTTGGTGAAGGGCATATTGAAAAGGATCAGCCGAGTGGTTCTTGTGGGAGAACAACTCCATTTTGGCTCACTAACTTCACACACCATCAGGCTTCCAAGCAGCTCTCAAGGAAACTCAGTTTTCACACTCTATGCTTAGTGCCCTTTGAGTGCATTATCTAGGAATGAACCTGGTAGAGCATCCCACACAAACGAATGCTCCACATGCGGGTTTTCACATGCCACCAACTCCACATTCACAGGCAACTTCAGCGCCCACAGCCGTTTTCAGATAGCCCTCAATGCAAAGGCTCTAGACGCAAATATTGGTGTGAGAGCTAATTCAATCAAGGGAACACTGCATGTTGGTGAAGGGCATATTGAAGAAGAATCAGCCGAGTGATTCTTGTGGGAGAACAACTCCATTTGGCTCACTAACTTCACACACCATCAGGCTTCCAAGCAGCTCTCAAGGAAACTCAGTTTTCACACTCTATGCTTAGTGCCCTTTGAATGCATTATCTGGGAATGAACCTGGTAGAGCATCCCACACTAACGAATGCTCCACATGCGGGTTTCACATGCCACCAACTCCACATTCACAGGCAACTTCAGTGCCACAGCTGTTTTCAGATAGCCCTCAATGCAAAGGCTCTAGACGCAAATATTGGTGTGAGAGCTAATTCAATCAAGGGAAACACTGCATGTTGGTGAAGGGCATATTGAAAAGGATCAGCCTAGTGTTCTTGTGGGAGAACAACTCCATTTGGCTCACTAACTTCACACACCATCAGGCTTCCAAGCAGCTCTCAAGGAAACTCAGTTTTCACACTCTATGCTTAGTGCCCTTTGAGTGCCTAGGACTGAAATGAAGCTTGGTGAGCATCCCACACAAACGAATGCTCCACATGCGGGTTTCACATGCCACCAAGTCCACATTCACAGGCAACTTCAGCGCCACAGCCGTTTTCAGATAGCCCTCAATGCAAAGGCTCTAGACGCAAATATTGGTGTGAGAGCTAATTCAATCAAGGGAACACTGCATGTTGGTGAAGGGCATATTGAAGAAGGATCAGCCGAGTGGTTCTTGTGGGAGAACAACTCCATTTGGCTCACTAACTTCACACACCATCAGGCTTCCAAGCAGCTCTCAAGGAAACTCAGTTTTCACACTCTATGCTTAGTGCCCTTTGAGTGCATTATCTAGGAATGAACCTGGTAGAGCATCCCACACAAACGAATGCTCCACATGCGGGTTTCACATGCCACCAACTCCACATTCTCAGGCAACTCCAGAGCCACAGCCGTTTTCAGATAGCCCTCAATGCAAAGGCTCTAGACGCAAATATTGGTGTGAGAGCTAATTCAATCAAGGAAACACTGCATGTTGGTGAAGGGCATATTGAAGAAGGATCAGCCGAGTGGTTCTTGTGGGAGAACAACTCCATTTGGCTCACTAACTTCACACACCATTAGGCTTCCAAGCAGCTCTCAAGGAAACTCAGTTTTCACACTCTATGCTTAGTGCCCTTTGAGTGCCTAGGACTGAAATGAAGCTTGGTGAGCATCCCACACAAACGAATGCTCCACATGCGGGTTTCACATGCCACCAACTCCACATTCTCAGGCAACTTCAGCGCCACAGCCGTTTTCAGATAGCCCTCAATGCAAAGGCTCTAGACGCAAATATTGGTGTGAGAGCTAATTCAATCAAGGAAACACTGCATGTTGGTGAAGGGCATATTGAAGAAGGATCAGCTGAGTGGTTCTTGTGGGAGAACAACTCCATTTGGCTCACTAACTTCACACACCATCAGGCTTCCAAGCAGCTCTCAAGGAAACTCAGTTTTCACAGTCTATGCTTAGTGCACTTTGAGTGCATTATCTAGGAATGAACCTGGTAGAGCATCCCACACAAACGAATGCTCCACATGCGGGTTTCACATGCCACCAACTCCACATTCACAGGCAACTTCAGCGCCACAGCCGTTTTCAGATAGCCCTCAATGCAAAGGCTCTAGACGCAAATATTGGTGTGAGAGCTAATTCAATCAAGGAAACACTGCATGTTGGTGAAGGGCATATTGAAGAAGGATCAGCCGAGTGGTTCTTGTGGGAGAACAACTCCATTTGGCTCACTAACTTCACACACCATCAGGCTTCCAAGCAGCTCTCAAGGAAACTCAGTTTTCACACTCTATGCTTAGTGCCCTTTGAGTGCATTATCTAGGAATGAACCTGGTAGAGCATCCCACACAAACGAATGCTCCACATGCGGGTTTCACATGCCACTAACTCCACATTCTCAGGCAACTTCAGCGCCACAGCCGTTTTCAGATAGCCCTCAATGCAAAGGCTCTAGACGCAAATATTGGTGTGAGAGCTAATTCAATCAAGAAACACTGCATGTTGGTGAAGGGCATATTGAAGAAGGATCAGCAAAGTGCATCCTGTTGGAGAACAACTCCATTTGGCTCACTAACTTCACACACCATCAGGCTTCCAAGCAGCTCTCAAGGAAACTCAGTTTTCACACTCTATGCTTAGTGCCCTTTGAGTGCCTAGGACTGAAATGAAGCTTGGTGAGCATCCCACACAAACGAATGCTCCACATGCGGGTTTCACATGCCACCAACTCCACATTCTCAGGCAACTTCAGCGCCACAGCCGTTTTCAGATAGCCCTCAATGCAAAGGCTCTAGACGCAAATATTGGTGTGAGAGCTAATTCAATCAAGGAAACACTGCATGTTGGTGAAGGGCATATTGAAGAAGGATCAGCAAAGTGCATCCTCGGGGAGAACAACTCCATTTGGCTCACTAACATCACACACCATCAGGCTTCCAAGCAGCTCTCAAGGAAACTCAGTTTTCACACTCTATGCTTAGTGCCCTTTGAGTGCATTATCTAGGAATGAACCTGGTGGAGCATCCCACACACACGAATGCTCCACATGCGGGTTTCACATGCCACCAACTCCACATTCACAGGCAACTTCAGTGCCACAGCCGTTTTCAGATAGTTCTCAATGCAAAGGCTCTAGACGCAAATATTGGTGTGAGAGCTAATTCAATCAAGGGAACACTGCATGTTGGTGAAGGGCATATTGAAGAAGGATCAGCCGAGTGGTTCTTGTGGGAGAACAACTCCATTTGGCTCACTAACTTCACACACCATCAGGCTTCCAAGCAGCTCTCAAGGAAAACTCAGTTTTCACACTCTATGCTTAGTGCCCTTTGAGTGCATTATCTAGGAATGAACCTGGTAGAGCATCCCACACAAACGAAGGCTCCACATGCGGGTTTCACATGCCACCAACTCCACATTCACAGGCAACTTCAGCGCCACAGCTGTTTTCAGATAGCCCTCAATGGAAAGGCTCAAGACGTAAATATTGGTGTGAGAGCTAATTCAATCAAGGGAACACTGCATGTTGGTGAAGGGCATATTGAAAAGGATCAGCCGAGTGGTTCTTGTGGGAGAACAACTCCATTTGGCTCACTAACTTCACACACCATCAGGCTTCCAAGCAGCTCTCAAGGAAACTCAGTTTTCACACTCTATGCTTAGTGCCCTTTGAGTGCATTATCTAGGAATGAACCTGGTAGAGCATCCCACACAAACGAATGCTCCACATGCGGGTTTCACATGCCACCAACTCCACATTCACAGGCAACTTCAGCGCCACAGCCGTTTTCAGATAGCCCTCAATGCAAAGGCTCTAGACGCAAATATTGGTGTGAGAGCTAATTCAATCAAGGGAACACTGCATGTTGGTGAAGGGCATATTGAAGAAGGATCAGCCGAGTGGTTCTTGTGGGAGAACAACTCCATTTGGCTCACTAACTTCACACACCATCAGGCTTCCAAGCAGCTCTCAAGGAAACTGAGTTTTCACACTCTATGCTTAGTGCCCTTTGAATGCATTATCTAGGAATGAACCTGGTAGAGCATCCCACACAAACGAATGCTCCACATGCGGGTTTCACATGCCACCAACTCCACATTCTCAGGCAACTTCAGCGCCACAGCCGTTTTCAGATAGCCCTCAATGCAAAGGCTCTAGACGCAAATATTGGTGTGAGAGCTAATTCAATCAAGGAAACACTGCATGTTGGTGAAGGGCATATTGAAGAAGGATCAGCAAAGTGCATCCTGTGGGAGAACAACTCCATTTGGCTCACTAACTTCACACACCATCAGGCTTCCAAGCAGCTCTCAAGGAAACTCAGTTTTCACACTCTATGCTTAGTGCCCTTTGAGTGCCTAGGACTGAAATGAAGCTTGGTGAGCATCCCACACAAACGAATGCTCCACATGCGGGTTTCACATGCCACCAACTCCACATTCACAGGCAACTTCAGAGCCACAGCCATTTTCAGATACCCATCAATGCACAGGCTCTAGACGCAAATATTGGTGTGAGAGCTAATTCAATCAAGGAAACACTGCATGTTGGTGAAGGGCATATTGAAGAAGAATCAGCCGAGTGGTTCTTGTGGGAGAACAACTCCATTTGGCTCACTAACTTCACACACCATCAGGCTTCAAGCAGCTCTCAAGGAAACTCAGTTTTCACACTATATGCTTAGTGCCCTTTGAGTGCATTATCTAGGAATGAACCTGGTGGAGCATCCCACACACACGAATGCTCCACATGCGGGTTTCACATGCCACCAACTCCACATTCACAGGCAACTTCAGTGCCACAGCCGTTTTCAGATAGTTCTCAATGCAAAGGCTCTAGACGCAAATATTGGTGTGAGAGCTAATTCAATCAAGGGAACACTGCATGTTGGTGAAGGGCATATTGAAGAAGGGATCAGCCGAGTGGTTCTTGTGGGAGAACAACTCCATTTGGCTCACTAACTTCACACACCATCAGGCTTCCAAGCAGCTCTCAAGGAAACTCAGTTTTCACACTCTATGCTTAGTGCCCTTTGAGTGCATTATCTAGGAATGAACCTGGTAGAGCATCCCACACAAACGAAGGCTCCACATGCGGGTTTCACATGCCACCAACTCCACATTCACAGGCAACTTCAGCGCCACAGCTGTTTTCAGATAGCCCTCAATGGAAAGGCTCAAGACGTAAATATTGGTGTGAGAGCTAATTCAATCAAGGGAACACTGCATGTTGGTGAAGGGCATATTGAAAAGGATCAGCCGAGTGGTTCTTGTGGGAGAACAACTCCATTTGGCTCACTAACTTCACACACCATCAGGCTTCCAAGCAGCTCTCAAGGAAACTCAGTTTTCACACTCTATGCTTAGTGCCCTTTGAGTGCATTATCTAGGAATGAACCTGGTAGAGCATCCCACACAAACGAATGCTCCACATGCGGGTTTCACATGCCACCAACTCCACATTCACAGGCAACTTCAGCGCCACAGCCGTTTTCAGATAGCCCTCAATGCAAAGGCTCTAGACGCAAATATTGGTGTGAGAGCTAATTCAATCAAGGGAACACTGCATGTTGGTGAAGGGCATATTGAAGAAGGATCAGCCGAGTGGTTCTTGTGGGAGAACAACTCCATTTGGCTCACTAACTTCACACACCATCAGGCTTCCAAGCAGCTCTCAAGGAAACTGAGTTTTCACACTCTATGCTTAGTGCCCTTTGAATGCATTATCTAGGAATGAACCTGGTAGAGCATCCCACACAAACGAATGCTCCACATGCGGGTTTCACATGCCACCAACTCCACATTCTCAGGCAACTTCAGCGCCACAGCCGTTTTCAGATAGCCCTCAATGCAAAGGCTCTAGACGCAAATATTGGTGTGAGAGCTAATTCAATCAAGGAAACACTGCATGTTGGTGAAGGGCATATTGAAGAAGGATCAGCAAAGTGCATCCTGTGGGAGAACAACTCCATTTGGCTCACTAACTTCACACACCATCAGGCTTCCAAGCAGCTCTCAAGGAAACTCAGTTTTCACACTCTATGCTTAGTGCCCTTTGAGTGCCTAGGACTGAAATGAAGCTTGGTGAGCATCCCACACAAACGAATGCTCCACATGCGGGTTTCACATGCCACCAACTCCACATTCACAGGCAACTTCAGAGCCACAGCCATTTTCAGATACCCATCAATGCACAGGCTCTAGACGCAAATATTGGTGTGAGAGCTAATTCAATCAAGGAAACACTGCATGTTGGTGAAGGGCATATTGAAGAAGAATCAGCCGAGTGGTTCTTGTGGGAGAACAACTCCATTTGGCTCACTAACTTCACACACCATCAGGCTTCCAAGCAGCTCTCAAGGAAACTCAGTTTTCACACTATATGCTTAGTGCCCTTTGAGTGCATTATCTAGGAATGAACCTGGTAGAGCATCCCACACAAACGAATGCTCCACATGCGGGTTTCACATGCCACCAACTCCACATTTTCAGGCAACTTCAGCGCCACAGCCGTTTTCAGATAGCCCTCAATGCAAAGGCTCTAGACGCAAATATTGGTGTGAGAGCTAATTCAATCAAGGAAACACTGCATGTTGGTGAAGGGCATATTGAAGAAGGATCAGCAAAGTGCATTTTGTGGGAGAACAACTCCATTTGGCTCACTAACTTCACACACCATCAGGCTTCCAAGCAGCTCTCAAGGAAACTCAGTTTTCACACTCTATGCTTAGTGCCCTTTGTATGCCTAGGACTGAAATGAAGCTTGGTCAGCATCCCACACACACGAATGCTCCACATGCGGGTTTCACATGCCACCAACTCCACATTCACAGGCAACTTGAGCTCCACAGCTGTTTTCAGATAGCCCTCAATGGAAAGGCTCAAGACGCAAATATTGGTGTGAGAGCTAATTCAATCAAGGAAACACTGCATGTTGGTGAAGGGCATATTGAAAAGGATCAGCCGAGTGGTTGTTGTGGGAGAACAACTCCATTTGGCTCACTAACTTCACACACCATCAGGCTTCCAAGCAGCTCTCAAGGAAACTCAGTTTTCACACTCTATGTTTAGTGCCCTTTGAGTGCATTATCTAGGAATGAACCTGGTGGAGCATCCCACACACACAAACGAATGCTCCACATGCGGGTTTCACATGCCACCAACTCCACATTCACAGGCAACTTCACTTCCACAGCCGTTTTCAGATAGTTCTCAATGCAAAGGCTCAAGACGCAAATATTGGTGTGAGAGCTAATTCAATCAAGGAAACACTGCATGTTGGTGAAGGGCATATTGAAGAAGGATCAGCCGAGTGGTTCTTGAGGGAGAACAACTCCATTTGGCTCACTAACTTCACACACCATTAGGCTTCCAAGCAGCTCTCAAGGAAACTCAGTTTTCACACTCTATGCTTAGTGCCCTTTGAGTGCATTATCTAGGAATGAATCTGGTAGAGCATCCCACACAAACGAATGCTCCACATGCGGGTTTCACATGCCACCAACTCCACATTCACAGGCAACTTCAGCGCCACAGCCGTTTTCAGATAGCCCTCAATGCAAAGGCTCTAGACGCAAATATTGGTGTGAGAGCTAATTCAATCAAGGAAACACTGCATGTTGGTGAAGGGCATATTGAAGAAGGATCAGCCGAGTGGTTCTTGTGGGAGAACAACTCCATTTGGCTCACTAACTTCACACACCATCAGGCTTCCAAGCAGCTCTCAAGGAAACTCAGTTTTCACACTCTATGCTTAGTGCCTTTTGAGTGCATTATCTAGGAATGAACCTGGTAGAGCATCCCACACAAACGAATGCTCCACATGCGGGTTTCACATGCCACCAACTCCACATTCTCAGGCAACTTCAGAGCCACAGCCGTTTACAGATAGCCCTCAATGCAAAGGCGCTAGACGCAAATATTGGTGTGAGAGCTAATTCAATCAAGGAAACACTGCATGTTGGTGAAGGGCATATTGAAGAAGGATCAGCCGAGTGGTTCTTGTGGGAGAACAACTCCATTTGGCTCACTAACTTCACACACCATTAGGCTTCCAAGCAGCTCTCAAGGAAACTCAGTTTTCACACTCTATGCTTAGTGCCCTTTGAGTGCCTAGGACTGAAATGAAGCTTGGTCAGCATCCCACACAAACGAATGCTCCACATGCGGGTTTCACATGCCACCAACTCCACATTCACAGGCAACTTCAGCGCCACAGCCGTTTTCAGATAGCCCTCAATGCAAAGGCTCTAGACGCAAATATTGGTGTGAGAGCTAATTCAATCAAGGAAACACTGCATGTTGGTGAAGGGCATATTGAAGAAGGATCAGCCGAGTGGTTCTTGTGGGAGAACAACTCCATTTGGCTCACTAACTTCACACACCATCAGGCTTCCAAGCAGCTCTCAAGGAAACTCAGTTTTCACACTCTATGCTTAGTGCCCTTTGAGTGCATTATCTAGGAATGAACCTGGTGGAGCATCCCACACACACGAATGCTCCACATGCGGGTTTCACATGCCACCAACTCCACATTCACAGGCAACTTCACTTCCACAGCCGTTTTCAGATAGTTCTCAATGCAAAGGCTCAAGACGCAAATATTGGTGTGAGAGCTAATTCAATCAAGGAAACACTGCATGTTGGTGAAGGGCATATTGAAGAAGGATCAGCCGAGTGGTTCTTGTGGGAGAACAACTCCATTTGGCTCACTAACTTCACACACCATCAGGCTTCCAAGCAGCTCTCAAGGAAACTCAGTTTTCACACTCTATGCTTAGTGCATTTTGAGTGCATTATCTAGGAATGAACCTGGTAGAGCATCCCACACAAACGAATGCTCCACATGCGGGTTTCACATGCCACCAACTCCACATTCACAGGCAACTTCAGCGCCACAGCCGTTTTCAAATAGCACTCAATGCAAAGGCTATAGACGCAAATATTGGTGTGAGAGCTAATTCAATCAAGGAAACACTGCATGTTGGTGAAGGGCATATTGAAGAAGGATCAGCCGAGTGGTTCTTGTGGGAGAACAACTCCATTTGGCTCACTAACTTCACACACCATCAGGCTTCCAAGCAGCTCTCAAGGAAACTCAGTTTTCACACTCTATGCTTAGTGCCCTTTGAGTGCATTATCAAGGAATGATCCTTATAGAGCATCCCACACAAACGAATGCTCCACATGCGGGTTTCACATGCCACCAACTCCACATTCACAGGCAACTTCAGATCCACAGCCATTTTCAGATACCCCTCAATGCAAAGGCTCTAGACGCAAATATTGGTGTGAGAGCTAATTCAATCAAGGAAACACTGCATGTTGGTGAAGGGCATATTGAAGAAGAAGCAGCCGAGTGGTTCTTGTGGGAGAACAACTCCATTTGGCTCACTAACTTCACACACCATCAGGCTTCCAAGCAGCTCTCAAGGAAACTCAGTTTTCACACTCTATGCTTAGTGCCCTTTGAGTGCATTATCTAGGAATGAACCTGGTAGAGCATCCCACACAAACGAATGCTCCACATGCGGGTTTCACATGCCACCAACTCCACATTCACAGGCAACTTCAGCGCCACAGCCGTTTTCAGATAGCCCTCAATGCAAAGGCTCTAGACGCAAATATTGGTGTGAGAGCTAATTCAATCAAGGAAACACTGCATGTTGGTGAAGGGCATATTGAAGAAGGATCAGCCGAGTGGTTCTTGTGGGAGAACAACTCCATTTGGCTCACTAACTTCACACACCATCAGGCTTCCAAGCAGCTCTCAAGGAAACTCAGTTTTCACACTATATGCTTAGTGCCCTTTGAGTGCATTATCTAGGAATGAACCTGGTAGAGCATCCCACACAAACGAATGCTCCACATGCGGGTTTCACATGCCACCAACTCCACATTTTCAGGCAACTTCAGCGCCACAGCCGTTTTCAGATAGCCCTCAATGCAAAGGCTCTAGACGCAAATATTGGTGTGAGAGCTAATTCAATCAAGGAAACACTGCATGTTGGTGAAGGGCATATTGAAGAAGGATCAGCAAAGTGCATTTTGTGGGAGAACAACTCCATTTGGCTCACTAACTTCACACACCATCAGGCTTCCAAGCAGCTCTCAAGGAAACTCAGTTTTCACACTCTATGCTTAGTGCCCTTTGTATGCCTAGGACTGAAATGAAGCTTGGTCAGCATCCCACACACACGAATGCTCCACATGCGGGTTTCACATGCCACCAACTCCACATTCACAGGCAACTTGAGCTCCACAGCTGTTTTCAGATAGCCCTCAATGGAAAGGCTCAAGACGCAAATATTGGTGTGAGAGCTAATTCAATCAAGGAAACACTGCATGTTGGTGAAGGGCATATTGAAAAGGATCAGCCGAGTGGTTGTTGTGGGAGAACAACTCCATTTGGCTCACTAACTTCACACACCATCAGGCTTCCAAGCAGCTCTCAAGGAAACTCAGTTTTCACACTCTATGTTTAGTGCCCTTTGAGTGCATTATCTAGGAATGAACCTGGTGGAGCATCCCACACACACAAACGAATGCTCCACATGCGGGTTTCACATGCCACCAACTCCACATTCACAGGCAACTTCACTTCCACAGCCGTTTTCAGATAGTTCTCAATGCAAAGGCTCAAGACGCAAATATTGGTGTGAGAGCTAATTCAATCAAGGAAACACTGCATGTTGGTGAAGGGCATATTGAAGAAGGATCAGCCGAGTGGTTCTTGAGGGAGAACAACTCCATTTGGCTCACTAACTTCACACACCATTAGGCTTCCAAGCAGCTCTCAAGGAAACTCAGTTTTCACACTCTATGCTTAGTGCCCTTTGAGTGCATTATCTAGGAATGAATCTGGTAGAGCATCCCACACAAACGAATGCTCCACATGCGGGTTTCACATGCCACCAACTCCACATTCACAGGCAACTTCAGCGCCACAGCCGTTTTCAGATAGCCCTCAATGCAAAGGCTCTAGACGCAAATATTGGTGTGAGAGCTAATTCAATCAAGGAAACACTGCATGTTGGTGAAGGGCATATTGAAGAAGGATCAGCCGAGTGGTTCTTGTGGGAGAACAACTCCATTTGGCTCACTAACTTCACACACCATCAGGCTTCCAAGCAGCTCTCAAGGAAACTCAGTTTTCACACTCTATGCTTAGTGCCTTTTGAGTGCATTATCTAGGAATGAACCTGGTAGAGCATCCCACACAAACGAATGCTCCACATGCGGGTTTCACATGCCACCAACTCCACATTCTCAGGCAACTTCAGAGCCACAGCCGTTTACAGATAGCCCTCAATGCAAAGGCGCTAGACGCAAATATTGGTGTGAGAGCTAATTCAATCAAGGAAACACTGCATGTTGGTGAAGGGCATATTGAAGAAGGATCAGCCGAGTGGTTCTTGTGGGAGAACAACTCCATTTGGCTCACTAACTTCACACACCATTAGGCTTCCAAGCAGCTCTCAAGGAAACTCAGTTTTCACACTCTATGCTTAGTGCCCTTTGAGTGCCTAGGACTGAAATGAAGCTTGGTCAGCATCCCACACAAACGAATGCTCCACATGCGGGTTTCACATGCCACCAACTCCACATTCACAGGCAACTTCAGCGCCACAGCCGTTTTCAGATAGCCCTCAATGCAAAGGCTCTAGACGCAAATATTGGTGTGAGAGCTAATTCAATCAAGGAAACACTGCATGTTGGTGAAGGGCATATTGAAGAAGGATCAGCCGAGTGGTTCTTGTGGGAGAACAACTCCATTTGGCTCACTAACTTCACACACCATCAGGCTTCCAAGCAGCTCTCAAGGAAACTCAGTTTTCACACTCTATGCTTAGTGCCCTTTGAGTGCATTATCTAGGAATGAACCTGGTGGAGCATCCCACACACACGAATGCTCCACATGCGGGTTTCACATGCCACCAACTCCACATTCACAGGCAACTTCACTTCCACAGCCGTTTTCAGATAGTTCTCAATGCAAAGGCTCAAGACGCAAATATTGGTGTGAGAGCTAATTCAATCAAGGAAACACTGCATGTTGGTGAAGGGCATATTGAAGAAGGATCAGCCGAGTGGTTCTTGTGGGAGAACAACTCCATTTGGCTCACTAACTTCACACACCATCAGGCTTCCAAGCAGCTCTCAAGGAAACTCAGTTTTCACACTCTATGCTTAGTGCATTTTGAGTGCATTATCTAGGAATGAACCTGGTAGAGCATCCCACACAAACGAATGCTCCACATGCGGGTTTCACATGCCACCAACTCCACATTCACAGGCAACTTCAGCGCCACAGCCGTTTTCAAATAGCACTCAATGCAAAGGCTATAGACGCAAATATTGGTGTGAGAGCTAATTCAATCAAGGAAACACTGCATGTTGGTGAAGGGCATATTGAAGAAGGATCAGCCGAGTGGTTCTTGTGGGAGAACAACTCCATTTGGCTCACTAACTTCACACACCATCAGGCTTCCAAGCAGCTCTCAAGGAAACTCAGTTTTCACACTCTATGCTTAGTGCCCTTTGAGTGCATTATCAAGGAATGATCCTTATAGAGCATCCCACACAAACGAATGCTCCACATGCGGGTTTCACATGCCACCAACTCCACATTCACAGGCAACTTCAGATCCACAGCCATTTTCAGATACCCCTCAATGCAAAGGCTCTAGACGCAAATATTGGTGTGAGAGCTAATTCAATCAAGGAAACACTGCATGTTGGTGAAGGGCATATTGAAGAAGAAGCAGCCGAGTGGTTCTTGTGGGAGAACAACTCCATTTGGCTCACTAACTTCACACACCATCAGGCTTCCAAGCAGCTCTCAAGGAAACTCAGTTTTCACACTCTATGCTTAGTGCCCTTTG
Organism: Ochotona princeps; assembly: GCF_030435755.1. NCBI lineage: Eukaryota > Metazoa > Chordata > Mammalia > Lagomorpha > Ochotonidae > Ochotona > Ochotona princeps. Next base: position 10,561 of record NW_026701275.1, on the reverse strand, counting down.
AGTGCATTATCTAGGAATGAACCTGGTAGAGCATCCCACACAAACGAATGCTCCACATGCGGGTTTCACATGCCACCAACTCCACATTCACAGGCAACTTCAGCGCCACAGCCGTTTTCAGATAGCCCTCAATGCAAAGGCTCTAGACGCAAATATTGGTGTGAGAGCTAATTCAATCAAGGAAACACTGCATGTTGGTGAAGGGCATATTGAAGAAGGATCAGCAAAGTGCATTCTGTGGGAGAACAACTCCATTTGGCTCACTAACTTCACACACCATCAGGCTTCCAAGCAGCTCTCAAGGAAACTCAGTTTTCACACTCTATGCTTAGTGCCCTTTGTGTGCCTAGGACTGAAATGAAGCTTGGTGAGCATCCCACACAAACGAATGCTCCACATGCGGGTTTCACATGCCACCAACTCCACATTCTCAGGCAACTTCAGCGCCACAGCCGTTTTCAGATAGCCCTCAATGCAAAGGCTCTAGACGCAAATATTGGTGTGAGAGCTAATTCAATCAAGGAAACACTGCATGTTGATGAAGGGCATATTGAAGAAGGAGCAGCCGAGTGGTTCTTGTGGGAGAACAACTCCATTTGGCTCACTAACTTCACACACCATCAGGCTTCCAAGCAGCTCTCAAGGAAACTCAGTTTTCACACTCTATGCTTAGTGCCCTTTGTATGCCTAGGACTGAAATGAAGCTTGGTCAGCATCCCACACACACGAATGCTCCACATGCGGGTTTCACATGCCACCAACTCCACATTCACAGGCAACTTGAGCTCCACAGCTGTTTTCAGATAGCCCTCAATGGAAAGGCTCTAGACGCAAATATTGGTGTGAGAGCTAATTCAATCAAGGAAACACTGCATGTTGGTGAAGGGCATATTGAAAAGGATCAGCCGAGTGGTTGTTGTGGGAGAACGACTCCATTTGGCTCACTAACTTCACACACCATCAGGCTTCCAAGCAGCTCTCAACGAAACTCAGTTTTCACACTCTATGCTTAGTGCCCTTTGAGTGCATTATCTAGGAATGAACCTGGTGGAGCATCCCACACACACAAACGAATGCTCCACATGCGGGTTTCACATGCCACCAACTCCACATTCACAGGCAACTTCACTTCCACAGCCGTTTTCAGATAGTTCTCAATGCAAAGGCTCAAGACGCAAATATTGGTGTGAGAGCTAATTCAATCAAGGAAACACTGCATGTTGGTGAAGGGCATATTGAAGAAGGATCAGCCGAGTGGTTCTTGTGGGAGAACAACTCCATTTGGCTCACTAACTTCACACACCATTAGGCTTCCAAGCAGCTCTCAAGGAAACTCAGTTTTCACACTCTATGCTTAGTGCCCTTTGAGTGCCTAGGACTGAAATGAAGCTTGGTCAGCATCCCACACAAACGAATGCTCCACATGCGGGTTTCACATGCCACCAACTCCACATTCACAGGCAACTTCAGCGCCACAGCCGTTTTCAGATAGCCCTCAATGCAAAGGCTCTAGACGCAAATATTGGTGTGAGAGCTAATTCAATCAAGGAAACACTGCATGTTGGTGAAGGGCATATTGAAGAAGGATCAGCCGAGTGGTTCTTGTGGGAGAACAACTCCATTTGGCTCACTAACTTCACACACCATCAGGCTTCCAAGCAGCTCTCAAGGAAACTCAGTTTTCACACTCTATGCTTAGTGCCCTTTGAGTGCATTATCTAGGAATGAACCTGGTGGAGCATCCCACACACACGAATGCTCCACATGCGGGTTTCACATGCCACCAACTCCACATTCACAGGCAACTTCACTTCCACAGCCGTTTTCAGATAGTTCTCAATGCAAATTCTCAAGACGCAAATATTGGTGTGAGAGCTAATTCAATCAAGGAAACACTGCATGTTGGTGAAGGGCATATTGAAGAAGGATCAGCCGAGTGGTTCTTGTGGGAGAACAACTCCATTTGGCTCACTAACTTCACACACCATCAGGCTTCCAAGCAGCTCTCAAGGAAACTCAGTTTTCACACTCTATGCTTAGTGCATTTTGAGTGCATTATCTAGGAATGAACCTGGTAGAGCATCCCACACAAACGAATGCTCCACATGCGGGTTTCACATGCCACCAACTCCACATTCACAGGCAACTTCAGCGCCACAGCCGTTTTCAAATAGCACTCAATGCAAAGGCTATAGACGCAAATATTGGTGTGAGAGCTAATTCAATCAAGGAAACACTGCATGTTGGTGAAGGGCATATTGAAGAAGGATCAGCCGAGTGGTTCTTGTGGGAGAACAACTCCATTTGGCTCACTAACTTCACACACCATCAGGCTTCCAAGCAGCTCTCAAGGAAACTCAGTTTTCACACTCTATGCTTAGTGCCCTTTGAGTGCATTATCAAGGAATGATCCTGGTAGAGCATCCCACACAAACGAATGCTCCACATGCGGGTTTCACATGCCACCAACTCCACATTCACAGGCAACTTCAGATCCACAGCCATTTTCAGATACCCCTCAATGCAAAGGCTCTAGACGCAAATATTGGTGTGAGAGCTAATTCAATCAAGGAAACACTGCATGTTGGTGAAGGGCATATTGAAGAAGGATCAGCCGAGTGGTTCTTGTGGGAGAACAACTCCATTTGGCTCACTAACTTCACACACCATCAGGCTTCCAAGCAGCTCTCAAGGAAACTCAGTTTTCACACTCTATGCTTAGTGCCCTTTGAGTGCATTATCTAGGAATGAACCTGGTAGAGCATCCCACACAAACGAATGCTCCACATGCGGGTTTCACATGCCACCAACTCCACATTTTCAGGCAACTTCAGCGCCACAGCCGTTTTCAGATAGCCCTCAATGCAAAGGCTCTAGACGCAAATATTGGTGTGAGAGCTAATTCAATCAAGGAAACACTGCATGTTGGTGAAGGGCATATTGAAGAAGGATCAGCAAAGTGCATTCTGTGGGAGAACAACTCCATTTGGCTCACTAACTTCACACACCATCAGGCTTCCAAGCAGCTCTCAAGGAAACTCAGTTTTCACACTCTATGCTTAGTGCCCTTTGTGTGCCTAGGACTGAAATGAAGCTTGGTGAGCATCCCACACAAACGAATGCTCCACATGCGGGTTTCACATGCCACCAACTCCACATTCTCAGGCAACTTCAGCGCCACAGCCGTTTTCAGATAGCCCTCAATGCAAAGGCTCTAGACGCAAATATTGGTGTGAGAGCTAATTCAATCAAGGAAACACTGCATGTTGATGAAGGGCATATTGAAGAAGGAGCAGCCGAGTGGTTCTTGTTGGAGAACAACTCCATTTGGCTCACTAACTTCACACACCATCAGGCTTCCAAGCAGCTCTCAAGGAAACTCAGTTTTCACACTCTATGCTTAGTGCCCTTTGTATGCCTAGGAATGAAATGAAGCTTGGTCAGCATCCCACACACACGAATGCTCCACATGCGGGTTTCACATGCCACCAACTCCACATTCACAGGCAACTTGAGCTCCACAGCTGTTTTCAGATAGCCCTCAATGGAAAGGCTCAAGACGCAAATATTGGTGTGAGAGCTAATTCAATCAAGGAAACACTGCATGTTGGTGAAGGGCATATTGAAAAGGATCAGCCGAGTGGTTGTTGTGGGAGAACAACTCCATTTGGCTCACTAACTTCACACACCATCAGGCTTCCAAGCAGCTCTCAAGGAAACTCAGTTTTCACACTCTATGTTTAGTGCCCTTTGAGTGCATTATCTAGGAATGAACCTGGTGGAGCATCCCACACACACAAACGAATGCTCCACATGCGGGTTTCACATGCCACCAACTCCACATTCACAGGCAACTTCACTTCCACAGCCGTTTTCAGATAGTTCTCAATGCAAAGGCTCAAGACGCAAATATTGGTGTGAGAGCTAATTCAATCAAGGAAACACTGCATGTTGGTGAAGGGCATATTGAAGAAGGATCAGCCGAGTGGTTCTTGTGGGAGAACAACTCCATTTGGCTCACTAACTTCACACACCATTAGGCTTCCAAGCAGCTCTCAAGGAAACTCAGTTTTCACACTCTATGCTTAGTGCCCTTTGAGTGCATTATCTAGGAATGAATCTGGTAGAGCATCCCACACAAACGAATGCTCCACATGCGGGTTTCACATGCCACCAACTCCACATTCACAGGCAACTTCAGCGCCACAGCCGTTTTCAGATAGCCCTCAATGCAAAGGCTCTAGACGCAAATATTGGTGTGAGAGCTAATTCAATCAAGGAAACACTGCATGTTGGTGAAGGGCATATTGAAGAAGGATCAGCCGAGTGGTTCTTGTGGGAGAACAACTCCATTTGGCTCACTAACTTCACACACCATCAGGCTTCCAAGCAGCTCTCAAGGAAACTCAGTTTTCACACTCTATGCTTAGTGCCTTTTGAGTGCATTATCTAGGAATGAACCTGGTAGAGCATCCCACACAAACGAATGCTCCACATGCGGGTTTCACATGCCACCAACTCCACATTCTCAGGCAACTTCAGAGCCACAGCCGTTTTCAGATAGCCCTCAATGCAAAGGCGCTAGACGCAAATATTGGTGTGAGAGCTAATTCAATCAAGGAAACACTGCATGTTGGTGAAGGGCATATTGAAGAAGGATCAGCCGAGTGGTTCTTGTGGGAGAACAACTCCATTTGGCTCACTAACTTCACACACCATTAGGCTTCCAAGCAGCTCTCAAGGAAACTCAGTTTTCACACTCTATGCTTAGTGCCCTTTGAGTGCCTAGGACTGAAATGAAGCTTGGTCAGCATCCCACACAAACGAATGCTCCACATGCGGGTTTCACATGCCACCAACTCCACATTCACAGGCAACTTCAGCGCCACAGCCGTTTTCAGATAGCCCTCAATGCAAAGGCTCTAGACGCAAATATTGGTGTGAGAGCTAATTCAATCAAGGAAACACTGCATGTTGGTGAAGGGCATATTGAAGAAGGATCAGCCGAGTGGTTCTTGTGGGAGAACAACTCCATTTGGCTCACTAACTTCACACACCATCAGGCTTCCAAGCAGCTCTCAAGGAAACTCAGTTTTCACACTCTATGCTTAGTGCCCTTTGAGTGCATTATCTAGGAATGAACCTGGTGGAGCATCCCACACACACGAATGCTCCACATGCGGGTTTCACATGCCACCAACTCCACATTCACAGGCAACTTCACTTCCACAGCCGTTTTCAGATAGTTCTCAATGCAAAGGCTCAAGACGCAAATATTGGTGTGAGAGCTAATTCAATCAAGGAAACACTGCATGTTGGTGAAGGGCATATTGAAGAAGGATCAGCCGAGTGGTTCTTGTGGGAGAACAACTCCATTTGGCTCACTAACTTCACACACCATCAGGCTTCCAAGCAGCTCTCAAGGAAACTCAGTTTTCACACTCTATGCTTAGTGCATTTTGAGTGCATTATCAAGGAATGAACCTGGTAGAGCATCCCACACAAACGAATGCTCCACATGCGGGTTTCACATGCCACCAACTCCACATTCACAGGCAACTTCAGCGCCACAGCCGTTTTCAAATAGCACTCAATGCAAAGGCTATAGACGCAAATATTGGTGTGAGAGCTAATTCAATCAAGGAAACACTGCATGTTGGTGAAGGGCATATTGAAGAAGGATCAGCCGAGTGGTTCTTGTGGGAGAACAACTCCATTTGGCTCACTAACTTCACACACCATCAGGCTTCCAAGCAGCTCTCAAGGAAACTCAGTTTTCACACTCTATGCTTAGTGCCCTTTGAGTGCATTATCAAGGAATGATCCTGGTAGAGCATCCCACACAAACGAATGCTCCACATGCGGGTTTCACATGCCACCAACTCCACATTCACAGGCAACTTCAGAGCCACAGCCATTTTCAGATACCCCTCAATGCAAAGGCTCTAGACGCAAATATTGGTGTGAGAGCTAATTCAATCAAGGAAACACTGCATGTTGGTGAAGGGCATATTGAAGAAGAATCAGCCGAGTGGTTCTTGTGGGAGAACAACTCCATTTGGCTCACTAACTTCACACACCATCAGGCTTCCAAGCAGCTCTCAAGGAAACTCAGTTTTCACACTCTATGCTTAGTGCCCTTTGAGTGCATTATCTAGGAATGAACCTGGTAGAGCATCCCACACAAACGAATGCTCCACATGCGGGTTTCACATGCCACCAACTCCACATTTTCAGGCAACTTCAGCGCCACAGCCGTTTTCAGATAGCCCTCAATGCAAAGGCTCTAGACGCAAATATTGGTGTGAGAGCTAATTCAATCAAGGAAACACTGCATGTTGGTGAAGGGCATATTGAAGAAGGATCAGCAAAGTGCATTCTGTGGGAGAACAACTCCATTTGGCTCACTAACTTCACACACCATCAGGCTTCCAAGCAGCTCTCAAGGAAACTCAGTTTTCACACTCTATGCTTAGTGCCCTTTGTGTGCCTAGGACTGAAATGAAGCTTGGTGAGCATCCCACACAAACGAATGCTCCACATGCGGGTTTCACATGCCCCCAACTCCACATTCTCAGGCAACTTCCGCGCCACAGCCGTTTTCAGATAGCCCTCAATGCAAAGGCTCTAGACGCAAATATTGGTGTGAGAGCTAATTCAATCAAGGAAACACTGCATGTTGATGAAGGGCATATTGAAGAAGGATCAGCCGAGTGGTTCTTGTGGGAGAACAACTCCATTTGGCTCACTAACTTCACACACCATCAGGCTTCCAAGCAGCTCTCAAGGAAACTCAGTTTTCACACTCTATGCTTAGTGCCCTTTGTATGCCTAGGACTGAAATGAAGCTTGGTCAGCATCCCACACACACGAATGCTCCACATGCGGGTTTCACATGCCACCAACTCCACATTCACAGGCAACTTGAGCTCCACAGCTGTTTTCAGATAGCCCTCAATGGAAAGGCTCAAGACGCAAATATTGGTGTGAGAGCTAATTCAATCAAGGAAACACTGCATGTTGGTGAAGGGCATATTGAAAAGGATCAGCCGAGTGGTTGTTGTGGGAGAACAACTCCATTTGGCTCACTAACTTCACACACCATCAGGCTTCCAAGCAGCTCTCAAGGAAACTCAGTTTTCACACTCTATGTTTAGTGCCCTTTGAGTGCATTATCTAGGAATGAACCTGGTGGAGCATCCCACACACACAAACGAATGCTCCACATGCGGGTTTCACATGCCACCAACTCCACATTCACAGGCAACTTCAGCGCCACAGCCGTTTTCAGATAGCCCTCAATGCAAAGGCTCTAGACGCAAATATTGGTGTGAGAGCTAATTCAATCAAGGAAACACTGCATGTTGGTGAAGGGCATATTGAAGAAGGATCAGCCGAGTGGTTCTTGTGGGAGAACAACTCCATTTGGCTCACTAACTTCACACACCATTAGGCTTCCAAGCAGCTCTCAAGGAAACTCAGTTTTCACACTCTATGCTTAGTGCCCTTTGAGTGCATTATCTAGGAATGAATCTGGTAGAGCATCCCACACAAACGAATGCTCCACATGCGGGTTTCACATGCCACCAACTCCACATTCACAGGCAACTTCAGCGCCACAGCCGTTTTCAGATAGCCCTCAATGCAAAGGCTCTAGACGCAAATATTGGTGTGAGAGCTAATTCAATCAAGGAAACACTGCATGTTGGTGAAGGGCATATTGAAGAAGGATCAGCCGAGTGGTTCTTGTGGGAGAACAACTCCATTTGGCTCACTAACTTCACACACCATCAGGCTTCCAAGCAGCTCTCAAGGAAACTCAGTTTTCACACTCTATGCTTAGTGCCCTTTGAGTGCATTATCTAGGAATGAACCTGGTGGAGCATCCCACACACACGAATGCTCCACATGCGGGTTTCACATGCCACCAACTCCACATTCACAGGCAACTTCACTTCCGCAGCCGTTTTCAGATAGTTCTCAATGCAAAGGCTCAAGACGCAAATATTGGTGTGAGAGATAATTCAATCAAGGAAACACTGCATGTTGGTGAAGGGCATATTGAAGAAGGATCAGCCGAGTGGTTCTTGTGGGAGAACAACTCCATTTGGCTCACTAACTTCACACACCATCAGGCTTCCAAGCAGCTCTCAAGGAAACTCAGTTTTCACACTCTATGCTTAGTGCATTTTGAGTGCATTATCTAGGAATGAACCTGGTAGAGCATCCCACACAAACGAATGCTCCACATGCGGGTTTCACATGCCACCAACTCCACATTCACAGGCAACTTCAGCGCCACAGCCGTTTTCAAATAGCACTCAATGCAAAGGCTATAGACGCAAATATTGGTGTGAGAGCTAATTCAATCAAGGAAACACTGCATATTGGTGAAGGGCATATTGAAGAAGGATCAGCCGAGTGGTTCTTGTGGGAGAACAACTCCATTTGGCTCACTAACTTCACACACCATCAGGCTTCCAAGCAGCTCTCAAGGAAACTCAGTTTTCACACTCTATGCTTAGTGCATTTTGAGTGCATTATCTAGGAATGAACCTGGTAGAGCATCCCACACAAACGAATGCTCCACATGCGGGTTTCACATGCCACCAACTCCACATTCACAGGCAACTTCAGCGCCACAGCCGTTTTCAGATAGCCCTCAATGCAAAGGCTCTAGACGCAAATATTGGTGTGAGAGCTAATTCAATCAAGGAAACACTGCATGTTGGTGAAGGGCATATTGAAGAAGGATCAGCCGAGTGGTTCTTGTGGGAGAACAACTCCATTTGGCTCACTAACTTCACACACCATCAGGCTTCCAAGCAGCTCTCAAGGAAACTCAGTTTTCACACTCTATGCTTAGTGCCTTTTGAGTGCATTATCTAGGAATGAACCTGGTAGAGCATCCCACACAAACGAATGCTCCACATGCGGGTTTCACATGCCACCAACTCCACATTCTCAGGCAACTTCAGAGCCACAGCCGTTTTCAGATAGCCCTCAATGCAAAGGCGCTAGACGCAAATATTGGTGTGAGAGCTAATTCAATCAAGGAAACACTGCATGTTGGTGAAGGGCATATTGAAGAAGGATCAGCCGAGTGGTTCTTGTGGGAGAACAACTCCATTTGGCTCACTAACTTCACACACCATTAGGCTTCCAAGCAGCTCTCAAGGAAACTCAGTTTTCACACTCTATGCTTAGTGCCCTTTGAGTGCCTAGGACTGAAATGAAGCTTGGTCAGCATCCCACACAAACGAATGCTCCACATGCGGGTTTCACATGCCACCAACTCCACATTCACAGGCAACTTCAGCGCCACAGCCGTTTTCAGATAGCCCTCAATGCAAAGGCTCTAGACGCAAATATTGGTGTGAGAGCTAATTCAATCAAGGAAACACTGCATGTTGGTGAAGGGCATATTGAAGAAGGATCAGCCGAGTGGTTCTTGTGGGAGAACAACTCCATTTGGCTCACTAACTTCACACACCATCAGGCTTCCAAGCAGCTCTCAAGGAAACTCAGTTTTCACACTCTATGCTTAGTGCCCTTTGAGTGCATTATCTAGGAATGAACCTGGTAGAGCATCCCACACACACGAATGCTCCACATGCGGGTTTCACATGCCACCAACTCCACATTCACAGGCAACTTCACTTCCGCAGCCGTTTTCAGATAGTTCTCAATGCAAAGGCTCAAGACGCAAATATTGGTGTGAGAGCTAATTCAATCAAGGAAACACTGCATGTTGGTGAAGGGCATGTTGAAGAAGGATCAGCCGAGTGGTTCTTGTGGGAGAACAACTCCATTTGGCTCACTAACTTCACACACCATCAGGCTTCCAAGCAGCTCTCAAGGAAACTCAGTTTTCACACTCTATGCTTAGTGCCTTTTGAGTGCATTATCTAGGAATGAACCTGGTAGAGCATCCCACACAAACGAATGCTCCACATGCGGGTTTCACATGCCACCAACTCCACATTCACAGGCAACTTCAGCGCCACAGCCGTTTTCAAATAGCACTCAATGCAAAGGCTCTAGACGCAAATATTGGTGTGAGAGCTAATTCAATCAAGGAAACACTGCATGTTGGTGAAGGGCATATTGAAGAAGGATCAGCCGAGTGGTTCTTGTGGGAGAACAACTCCATTTGGCTCACTAACTTCACACACCATCAGGCTTCCAAGCAGCTCTCAAGGAAACTCAGTTTTCACACTCTATGCTTAGTGCCTTTTGAGTGCATTATCTAGGAATGAATCTGGTAGAGCATCCCACACAAACGAATGCTCCACATGCGGGTTTCACATGCCACCAACTCCACATTCACAGGCAACTTCAGCGCCACAGCCGTTTTCAGATAGCCCTCAATGCAAAGGCTCTAGACGCAAATATTGGTGTGAGAGCTAATTCAATCAAGGAAATACTGCATGTTGGTGAAGGGCATATTGAAGAAGGATCAGCCGAGTGGTTCTTGTGGGAGAACAACTCCATTTGGCTCACTAACTTCACACACCATCAGGCTTCCAAGCAGCTCTCAAGGAAACTCAGTTTTCACACA